>NW_027151716.1:0-17211 GCF_019968955.1 Porospora cf. gigantea A | reverse complement strand
CAGGGCCGCGGTGTACGAGTGGGCCTTCAGGTTTCAGCACTCACCTTGCAAAGCGTCAAAAGCCAGCGCTGCGCTGGTGAGATTATCTCAAGGACGCGGCGTTGAGCACACGACATTACATTCCGTAACGGTGCCTAAGGACTTGATGGAGGAGGTCTTGGGCGGTCGTCCCTACGCTTGTCCTGAAGTCGTTCTTGACAAGATGCCACACGTGCACCGAATGAGCTACCGTGTGTCCATGCGTGCAAAGACTGCGGAGGTGGAACTGCGCTCCCGTATGGAACGCGTGCGTGTGTTTGCACACGGCGGACGCAACTACGTATACGTCCGAAGGTACGTCTTGGAGTCCGCCATCATTCAGCTCGAGGGAATTCGTCGAGCTCTCCTTTAGGGCGGAATTGGTGTCAGTGGCCACTTTCAGGGAGCAATTGTGTGACGGAATACTTTCTGACCGTACGTTGGAGACGCGCAGACGCCTATATGGTCCCAACGTGCAAGCGATGGCGCCTGTGCCTTGGTGGTCCACTGTTCGGAGCAAGTTTCCGTGGGCGTTGTGGGCTTGGCAGTTCTTCGAAATCTCATTATGGATCTGGGATGAGTACTATCCGTATGCAATAGTTCTCTCGTTGCAGCTGTTTGCTGGTTTCTTGGCGGAGGTCATATCTGTGATGTGAGTCTGCTGTGCCTCGCTGACGCAGAAAAGTTACGAGGCGCACTGCTTCAGACTGGGATGTCTCCTCCCATATAGTCGTTTTCCGAGGCCCCCTAGCCTGCGGTAGACGATGTTCTGCTCTTCGAATGTGCCGTGCCTGTCAGGACGCCAGATGCATCACAGTTGCTGTTGAGGATCTGGTCCCAGGAGATCTGTTGTCACTGGAAACCGGGCAGGTCTTGCCTACGGATTGCCTTCTGCTTGAAGGAGAAGTCATCGTAGACGAGTCTGTCCTCAACGGCGCAGCGGAACCTGTTGCCAAGGAGCCGTTGCCCTGCATCAAGATTGCCCGAGACAGGTTTGTCTACCAAAAGAACGTTGATGTGGAGTCGGTAAACCAGGTGCTGTTGTCAGGTTCTCGCCTCCTACACTGCCGTAGCAGGCCAAATCGCGAGGTTAAGGCAGTCGTCCTTCGCACTGGCCTCTGCACTGTCTCTGGCCGGCTGCGGAGACAGATCTCGACGACGAATGAAGATACGGCTGCTAACAGGGCACTGAATGTGTAAGGAGGTGGGGGTGTTACTCATAGGTACATTGCAACAATGGCGGTGGTCACTCTGGTCTTTGCGACCCTCTCACTAACTTGGAACCTGGGGCGACTTCATCCGAAGGTGGTCAGCCTGAGGTTTCTGGATCTGATGTCATCTGGGATCCCTGTGGGGCTTCCAACAGCTCTTAACACCGCGAATTCGGTGGCGATGTGGAGGTTACACAAGCGCCGAGTTGAGTGTTTGGACCCCAGTTCCCTCAGTACCACAGGACAATCTAACCTTCTCGTCTTCGACAAAACCCGTACGGTCACCAACGAGAAGATGACCATTGTCAGCGTGCTGCCAGCTGTCATTAACCAGTACCTACTCCGATCCGTTCCTCATCGTGTGAGGTTCGCAGACGTGGGCGCATCAGATAGCGAGTCTGAAGTCCATGCGGGATCCCTCGACACGCGCGACCTCTTTTATGGACCCGCGGTGAGCAGTCTCGAGAACGAGGGAGTTTCTAACCTCCTTCCGCCCTTACGAAGGTCTCCATTCCTCCGCAAAGGTGCCAGAGCGGCTGTTCTGGGTTCGATGGTTACCTCTCCGCTGGACTCTCCGGAGATTGCGGTGGCTATGGCGTTGTCCAACGCGTTGATACTCATCGATGGTGAGGTGGTAGGCGACATGATCGACATCCAACTATTGAACTGGGCTGGCTTTCACCTGCTTTCTGGTAGCACGCGGGATATCGTGGTCAGGGGACATGGTCAAGCCTACGTGATTCTCCAAAGGTTCCCATTCTCTTCCGCCGCCTTAAGGACATCTGTGGTTGCTCTAGAGTTGGATACTACAGATGCGTACTGCTTTACTAAGGGGGCACCTGAGGTTATACTTGAGCTCTGCGATCCTGCTACTGTGCCTGTTGCCGTAACAGAATCTCTGGTTCACTTTGGCTCCAAAGGACAAAGAGTAGTGGCCTTCGCCTTTCGGAAACTCCTTCCGTCTATTGTGCCCTGGTCTGACCTGACTCAGCAGGCTGCTGAGGGAATGAGTCAACTGAGCTTCTTGGGATTGGTAGTTCTTGAGAACCCACTAAAGTCTGGAGCTGTTGAGGTCTTTCACGATTTGAAGCGGGCGGGGGTTCATACCGTTTTATGCTCCGGCGACAACGTATACACGACCTTGGCTGTTGGATCGCGGTTGATGCTGACGCAGTCCGCATCGTTGAAGGATTTCGACTCCTCATTCGAGGAAGTGTCGATTGCGGAGGGCTCGACCCTTCGATGTCTGGTCCCGGAGCTGCATAATGGCATTCTTGATTGGGTGGAGATTGAGATTGACACTCGCGTTGAGCCGGAAATCAACGACCAGCAGGTTGAAGCGCCAGAAGCCATCGAATCGGGCACATCCTTACTTGAGGGACTGAACACCAGCCGCATGTCGCAGCTCAGCACATCAACTTGGTGCGTTACCAGTGACGAAGGGAGCTACAGACGATTGCTAGCCCGTCGTGACTCGTTGATGTGCCCTGATAGCGTTTCGTTCTCCGAGCACGCATTCCTTACCTCTGTCCGCCATCGGTACAGCAGACTCGATGACGTTTTCAAGCAAGTTGACCCAAGACAAATCACATTGGTAATGACAGGAGAGGCGCTGCAGTTCTTAGTCAGCCTGCAAGATGTGCCCCAACAGTGGAGCACTCTACGAAGAAAGGATTTCGAAGGACCTCACGTGGTGCACGTCCCCATTAAGCATCGGCAGATTCAGAAACTTATGTCCGAGATCGCCTCCTTCGAGCATTGCGTGGCCCCTCCCACACACCGACCGTCCTCACACACCAGACCCTCTGATCGCATGCTATGGTTTCTGTCGACGCCGGAACCTGCAGCGTTGGTGTCCATAATGTCAGATCAGTATATGCAAGGCGATGCGAGCACCCCCGGCCTCGATGCGCGTCATAGGAGGAAAAGCGTAGTCCACTCAATTCCAGCTTCAAGCCGCCGCTCTTTTCAAAAAACTGACAGCAGGACGACCTTCTTCGACGCCGTGCACGAGGTTAAGGCAGCTCGCGCTAGGCACAAACGGCGACAGCAAGCGCGTGCGCAGTTCGTCGCAGATTCGGGGTGTGATCCAGCGTTCGCCGTCATGTCTAAGGTGAACATACTGGAGTTCGTGCTGCGGAAGTGCCGATGTTGGGCTCGAATGGCGCCGCAACACAAGAGTTTACTTGTGCAAACCCTTCAGTCGCTTCCGGAGAGACCCACAGTGACATTCTGCGGCGACGGTGCCAACGATGTGAAGGCGTTGCAGCAGGCGGATTCGGGGGTGGGCGGCGTTTGACTGATACACAGATCTACCTTCCGAGAGGAAGGATGTTCTTCAATGCTCCGTTCGTAGCCACCAACCGAGACCCTGAAGCCGCGTTGCTGGTTCTACTTGAGAGCAGGGCTACCTTAATGAACCAGTACCAGATCCTCATGTGCATGATCCTGTTCGCCTGGATCAACATCATGGCCCAAGTACTCGTCTACTCCAGGTATACCAACATCACAGATGGCCAGTGGGTGTGGAATGACCTCATTGTCATCTTACCGCTGTCTGTGGTGATTTCGAGTGAGGCCGCACGAGCTACATCACACAGCCACCGCCGCTTCGACCCGCCTCCAACGTAGGATTCCCAAGTTCAAGATCACAGGATTCCCTGCTGTGGTCTCAATGGGGGTACAGGCTACCGTGCACGCTGCTTTCCTTTTCATGGCCTGGTTCTGGCTGCTGGCTCAGGAGTGGTATGTACCATTCGACCCTGATCTGACATTGGTGGATTGGAACACCAAGCAGTACCGATGTCAAGAGAACAGTACAGTTTTCTTCACTATAATGTGGCAGATCCCAAGCGTCTTGGTCATCTTCAATCGTAATAGGCCTTTCCGGAAAAATCTCTGGACGAACTGGCAGTTCGTAGTCTACTTCTCGTTCGTGTTCGTGATGCAGGCCTTCCTGCAAGCGGTGGATGTCAGCTCACTGGACTCGGTGCCGCTGGTTAGAGAATTTGTTGTGGATTTCATCGGGTTAGTGGAGTTGCCGGCTTCCTTCCGATTGCAACTTGCGCTGATCTCCTTAGTTAACGTGGGGTTGGCGGCATTGTTGGAAGTGCTGACGATTGGTAGGATTCGCTACAAGGAGACGAAGACGCAGTTCACCAACAGCGTGATCACGCGAATACCATATCCGGAGCACCCCAGCATGCGCGTCACGTTGATCGCCCAGGGTTTGCAAGATCACGAGCATACGGTCAGCCGTGCCGGTGATCGTTGATTATTTCCATGGAGCTCACAGCGCGGATCGATGCAGCGTCCAGGCTCAGGCGCCGGATGATGAAGCATGCCAGTGAGTTGAACACACAACGTGATGAGTTGGCTCCTGCAGTCACTGCTGCAGTCGCTGAGAACATTACGCTTTCCCAAGACATCGAAGTCGCAATGAGCGCTTACGAATTAGCCCTGGAATCAGCGATCGTCCGACAACAGCTGCCGGTGACAGCTGTGGATGTGCCGAATCTAGCACTGGATGTCCCGGGATTTGAGCTGGGAGATTGTTTGGATCGTATTGGCCAGTTCATTAAATGTAGGGCCGAACTGCGCATTCGGCAGCGGGAAGAGGGGCTAAAGGCGGTGAAAAGCCTCTGCGAGGGGACTGAGCAGGCCATTGGCGAGCTTCAGACAACCTGGAAAGGATTTGTGCGGAGGCTTCAAGACAGTGCCGACCGCGCCAGGGACGCCTGCGTTGAGACGACGCAAGAACCCGCAGTTGGCTACGATGAACTGGTGGAGAGTATCCTGCCATCTGTTGACAGCGAGCTGAACAATGTCGTGACTGTTGGAATCAGAAAGGTAACGGACTTCCAGGCACGACTGGATCAGAAGCTCAAGCTTGAGAATCAGCAGCGCCACGATGTGTTGAAGAAATCGCTCCAGCCACGAAATTTCCACCCGAAGCCTGTTACACAACGTAAGCAAGTCATCGACCCCGCCCCTCTACTGTTCCCCATCTCGATGCCTTCAATCAAACCACTGCTCGACGCGCGAACATCACTTCGTTTTTTACTGCAGACAAGACACGCCACTGAACTCAGAGGATGAACTTCGACCTTTTTGTCTCTTCGCAGGCATCGAAGGTGGTTGGCGGCACCGTTTCCGAGAGAGCTCATCGTCGGGTTCGTAGAACATAACATCCACAGTCTCGCTGAAAGAGACGTGCCGCCCCAACATTTCCCTATTATTGCAATGTGCGTGATCTGGAGTAATTCAACACTCGCACAACTCTTAATATCTTCAGCTTCAAACTAGGCCCCGAACCCGTAAAGGGTTTTCCCTTGCCTTTTCAGTGCGTACACCACATCCATGGCGGTGACGGTCTTCCTGTGAGCGTGTTCCGTATAAGCCACCGCGTCCTTGATGATGGACTCCAAGAAGGACTTCAACACGGTACGGATTTCGTCGTAGATTTGAGCAGAGATGCGTTTAACTCCGCCTCGCCGAGCAAGACGACGGATAGCGGGTTTCGTAATCCCCGCGATGGTGTCGCGCATAACCTTTCGGTGGCGCTTCGCGCCGCCCTTTCCAAGTCCTTTTCCTCCTTTACCTCGACCAGACATTTCAGGCTAAATTCAACAATATCACTTAACTCATGTAGATGACTACAGGTGTCACACTGAAGAGTCGACGTGTAAACTGTTTGGAAATCATGAGCGTCTCACCTGATCATCTCGGATATACACATTTGAATGCGCATCATGACTTCGTTGAAGGCCTCATCTTTCGTTAGCGTGTCGAAGTGGTGCTGCGTGGACGCATCCAGCAGCTCGTTGGGCACGCCGAACTTTATCTGGGCTCGCGCGGTAGCTACCGCTTGGGACGCAAGCGCCAGAGTTTTGTGGGAGTGACCAGGGCAGGTCTTGGGTAGCGTTTGCAATTCGTTCAGCATGAACTGGTGGATCTCGACTATTTTGGCAGGGTCGACAGGGTTCGTCGTAGGGGCTGCTGGCGACTCCATGAGGCTGTCTACTTGAGCGTTGACCTCTGCGTCAGGAACTAACCAAGCTCATACCACGGTCACGCTGGAACTTCTCCAGCAGGAGATCAAACTCGTTAACGGTTAATCCGTAAGCTGTCAGAGGGTCCTTGTCGGGAAGTTGGCTCACGCGGGCACAGGCCTCCTCGAGACCGGCGCCTGAAGCAGCCAGCTCCGTGGTTAGCGCTTGAAGGGCCTTTCTGTTGTCTTGTTGAGTCTTTTTGATGGCTTTCAAGATGGTGAGTAAATCGGCTCTAGAGACTTCGCCATTCTTTATGGGTTCACCTCGCGCCTCAATCTTCTTCACCCAAAAGTACGTAGCAGCTGCTAAGGCAGTCGTCACTGCAAGTGCACCGAAAGTGATCGCACTCCTTCTGCTCATCGAAAAATGGGCACTTTTGATGTGAGCGCCGCCCCACACATGCACTGTGTTGTGTTGGTGCGCGTTTAATGCTCGCGTTGGGTGCATATTGGGTACATGTTAAAGCGTCTAAAGTATCAAGGAAACAACAGGTAACCACGCACTGCATGAGTCCCCGTACAGGGATATCCCCGTCTGACTCGCATGCGTGCGCAGACCGTGCACTCCCATTGCACCCCTCTCATGTGATAGGCGTGTGCGCTGATTATTTGACCCCACAACAACCACCTAATACCAAATATTACAGATAGAACAATGACGATCACTGCTGCAGGCCTCTGCGATTCGGATTGCCAGAATGGTTGTGATCTCGAGCGTGCAGTCTGCGGCGAGTACATATCTGTCTTCGATGTGTTCAAGTTTGGGCTCGGGCCATCATCTAGCCATACAAACGGACCTATGTTTGGCTCCAAGCTGTTTGTCGACAGCCTTCGTCGAGAGAAGTTCATTCCTGCCGTGCACGCCACAGAAGGAGCCGAGCTGCCCTACGACCGCTCTCTGCGGGTGGTGGTGGACCTGTACGGATCACTAGCCACCACTGGCAAGGGACATAGAACTGACGTGTCCGTTATCGTCGGCCTTTTAGATTGGACGCCAGACGTTATCCTTCCTGATGTGTGTCAGGAATGCTACGAGAAGGTACGAGCGTCCAAGACGTTGAATTTGGGTCGAAGTATGAAGATTGACTTCGATTACCAGACGGACTTGAATTGGAACATGGATGAGGAATGGCCTCAGCACCCTAATGCCATGAAGGTCTCGCTACTGAACCGCAATACGGGAGAGACCCTGCATGAAGAACGAATTCTGAGCATTGGAGGCGGTTTTATCAAGACGTTGGATGAGTATGAGGAAGGTTGGGTTGACACCCGCGATCATGGGTCTGTTCCTTACAATTTTCTCACAAGTGCAGATATTCTGCAGTTCTGTAAGGATGAACAGATCGATGTCGCGGAGCTCGTCTACCGCGACGAAGAGAGGTTCAATCGCTGTTCCCGCGACGAAATCCACAAGAAACTCGATAAGATCATCGAGTGCATGTTTGAGGGTATCGTTAGAGGCTGCAATACCGATGGACCACTACCTCTTAAGGGCTATGACCGCCGTTCTAAGAAGATCTACGATCGACTTAGAACCTCTGGGGAGAGAGCTGTCTCTGATCATCTGATCGCTCTTGATTGGATTTCCCTCTACGCTCGGGCGCTAAACGAAGAGAACGCCACTGGAGGGCGAGTCATCACTGCTCCAACAAACGGTGCTGCTGGAACGTTTCCAGCTGTGCTGTACTACTTTAAGAAGTTCCACCACACGAGCACGCAGCAAAAGCTACGAGACATGGTTGCAGTTGCCGGCGCAATTGCCACACTGTGCAAGCGCAACGGCTCGATCTCTGGAGCTGAAGCTGGCTGCCAAGCTGAAATCGGCTCCGCGTGTGCAATGGCTTCCGCTGCCCTGTGCCATGCAATGGGAGGCACTCCCCCTCAGGTCGAGAACGCTGCTGAGATTGGGCTCGAGCATTTCTTGGGTATGACCTGCGACCCTGTTGAAGGTGTCGTGGTCGTGCCCTGCATCGAACGGAACTCCATGGCCGCTTGCAAGGCAGTGACTGCTGCGCGTCTTGCGCTGCTTGACGATGGAGATCATATGGTTTCGTTGGACTCCTGTATCGCCACTATGTACCAATCTGGTCGCGATCTGCAGTCCAAATACCGAGAAACCTCTGCGGGTGGCTTGGCCCTCCTTGCAAGAGACCTTCGAGGACGTAAATTGACCCAAAGAGACGCCGATCTGGACTCGGAATACGAGATCTCTAAGAATCGGTCGATGTCTGAGTCTACCACCGCTAGCCCAGTATCTACTAAGATTCTCGCTGACTTGGCCGCTGCAAGCCCAGTATCCACTAAGATTCTCGCTTAGATCGTTTTTTTTACTTTTGCGAGTTTTGTATATAGGAATTCTAAAATCGCTTTCGGATTTAGTTGCAATTTCCACCCAAGGTTCTACAAGATCGTTTTAAACTTTAGAGGGCTTTAGATGATTTGTGTAAATATAAATTTGGAGTCGACCCTTTGAATGGCAACGCAACTTCTGTGATTCCGTAATGACCTTCTTTGGTTGTGAAGGCAACTGGGATTGTTGGCGCCTTAAAATGATTCATCTCCGCCGCCGCTTTCGGCGTGCATCGCGCTCAGTCAGGAGCTGCTCATACTCCTCCTTTAGCTGCATGTACTCAGACATAAGTCCTTCAACCTCTATGCCCACAGGTACAGGCTCCTCCGGCATCTCACCTGCTTCCTCTTTCTCTGCGCGCTCATCTGTAGTCAGGAGAAGTCTTCTCGGTTTCGAGCCGATTGCCTCTTGAATCAGTTCCGCCTCAAAGTTCTTCAACTGGCCTCGCTCATCATTGACCGCCGTTTCGCCTCGACCCTTCCACCACCAGTCATTTTTATGATAGCGTCCGAAGCGGCCGAGCATGCCGATCCTAAGGGACTGTCCTAGGTAACTCTCACGTTCATTCATGGTGGCGTCTTTGATGGAGTCCCATTTGAACTGCTCAAGGCCTCCACGGGCGCCTTCACGTTTTTCATCGCCGAGTTCCATCCTGCGATGTGAAATTCGCGATTTGAAGCCCAAAGCACCATTAGTTCGTCAAAACAATCAATGCTCACCACTCTGTCACGCTGCTATGTGTTGGTGACCAGAGCTCAACTAGATGAGTTGTGACCAGATGTTAGGGTGTAAATAGAGGCGAGGTCGGTCTTCTTCTCTTTCGAGGCCGATTCTCCTTGTCTTTGTGAATCCCTCCTCTCTTCTTCTTCGGCTTAGACTCCGACGACTTGGGCGTCCTGGTAGACACCCTCCTTGCCTTTGACTCGTGTGTCTTGGCAGACTTCTTGCTCTTTGGCTTGGACTCTGGGGACTTGTGGGCGTTTGCAGACTTAGTGGTGGCCTCGGGCTCAGGCTGTCTGGGAGGCTGAGGCTCCGTTTTGGACGGCACATCCTTCTTCAGGGGCGTGCCCGACCACACATGCGCGTACGGAGGAGGAACTCCCGCTATTGGGAACTTTGCAGGTCGAAAGCCAGGTTGACCAATGACTTCGATGCACTTGTCGATGCTGCTGCATGCCTGTATTGGCGAGCCATAGGGACCTACGATCTGGAAGGCGCTTTTAGCCTTTTCCTTTAAGTCTGCGAATTCAGGTGTCGCTGGCACCTTATCTGGGTGAGTCATCACAACCAACTCCTTCTTAAGCTTTCGCATCACCGCGGCAGAGGCATAGGTAGGGGGGAGGCCCAGGGAGTAAAAGGGGTTGACTTTACTCTGGTTGGTGCCGTCCATCGTCAGGAGGAACTGTACATAAGCTTTCATCTTCGTCATGCGACCCCTCAGAGCGACTTCTTCAGCGTCTCGTTTTCGTGATTCGTGCTCTTCAAGCTGTCTTCGAGTCTCCTCAGCTTGTTGGAGGTTAGACAACCAGGGACCATAGTAGGATGATAGTTTCAGACGGGCAGCTTTGCCTGCAGATCGCTTATCGTTCGACAGCATATCCTCACTCAGAAGTCTCTGAGTCGCCTCTGCAGCGACGGTAATGTCCTCGCTTGATGCCGTCGGAGGCAAGAGCAGCATTTGGGACAATAGATTGCCTGAGGTGACAGCGCCGATGGCATTGGCTTGCTGCCGCTTCACGTTGACGAATTGCTCAAGGCCAAGGTCGACCCAGCCGTCGGAAGGCACGATGCCTTGGATGTCTCTGATGATCATCTCCCCCATCCTCACAAGCCACGTGGTCTATAGCCTCATGTTCTGTCGCTGACATTGAGAGCCCTACACATGAGCAATAGTACAGGCACGACTCAAGCAGGTCGTTGGCATGCGAGGTGGGCGGCCGGACCAGGCTTCGGACCAGTGCCGCCAACCTATCCTGGTTGTCTGGTGGCTTCTGAGACCTGTCATCGATGCAATCAAGGACCAGGCAAAGCGCCAGAAGGCTACTACTACCTAACTGCCTCTCCTCGGCAACCCGGTAGAGGGCTGACCACACCCATACCTCGTCTATGTTAAACAAATCCGTTTCTCACCTGTCCGAGCTTTTTCCTTCAAGGAGTTGAATATGCTTGCAAAGAAGTGGGCCATCTGCCGCACATCTGCGGTTTGAGCGTCTAGCGCTATGCGACCACTTTCCAACAGCATTATTGTTTTTGATTTTTGCATGCGCTCGTTCCGATTACTATGTGACTGCTTGCCTAGTGCAAAAGGCCGGTGCGCGTCGACCTGCAGCCCCCTCATGCCCAAAGGCTGGTGGCAGGCCATCCACAAGCCAGACTTTTCGAGGTTTTCAGATGGAACCGTTTCAAATGCAAGCGGCATGGCCGCCCCCTTATACTTCCCTGATATTCTCCCCTGCTGAGGTTGAGCTGTACACCAACATTCTAACGGAAGTTGATAGGCAGCATTCGAACCGAATCACTGGAGCTGACGGCGCCGCTTTCCTCAGGCGATCCGGACTGCCGCAGGCAGTGTTGCATGAGGTGACCCTTATAATGGATGTGAACACAGATTTGGAGCCTCTGTGACCCCCGAGATGAGGGTTTTCTCGACCGAGATACGTTCGCGCAGGCTCTGCGTCTGGTGGCTCATGCACAAATGAATATGAATCTGACTGAGGACTTGATCCACATCGAACCGCCTGCCCTGCCGGTATTCCACCCCGATATTGCAGGCGAATACGCAGACCCTCTGGGGGTCGCAGTCAGCACCCAACAACCTGGGGATTGGACCATCCCGTCTGAGCTTCGGCACGCGTATTTGGACCTGTTCAACAAACACGATACTGATCACAACGGTTTCGTTGAGGGCTCTGCCGCGCGGTCGCTGCTAACGAAGTCTGGTTTAGACAATGGGGAGTTGTACATGATCTGGAAGCTCGCTGACCGTGATCAGGATGGCCGACTGTCAGTGCCGGAGTTCATCGTCTGTATGCATCTAGCGTCTAGGAGACGAGAAGGAATACCTCTGCCTGAGTCTCTACCCGCGGAACTGGCTGCGGAGTTCACCACAGCAGTTGAAAGTATTCAGAATGATGTCTGGGAACCTCCCACATTTGAACCTGCGGAGTTCGAAACACGCGTGGTCGATCATTCATTTGCCGGAGCCAAATCGCAGGCCACAACTCCAGGTCCTCCCTCTCGTGTACGAAGCTACGAGGAGAGGCCTCGGGCCCTGTCAGGAGAATTGGAGGTTCCCCATCACCTATTCGAAAGTGAGGCACAGATTTTACAATAACAGCCAAGACACCTGATGTTGTAGCACTGCTTCAAGCCTACATCCAAGGGGACAATATGTTGGCTCACAGCCTAACACAGGACACCACAGGCCTCGCAGAGTCTATTGGGTGGGTGCGCCCGTCCCCTTGATACAGAAAACTCGAACACCTAACTTCGACGATGACACGGGAAATCGAATCTTCACGCTCCGAGCTAGTTCAGCAGCTGAACCGTCGAAATGACTTCAGCAACCGTGTCGAGGCTCTGAAGTTCGAGTATGAGAAGCTGGCTGCTGAGGTGGGTGTGCATTCCCACTGTTAATCAGCGTCGGTCGATATTGGCTGAGAAGGGGGAGTGCACGGCATCGATAGCCAGTCTGCAAGAGGAAGTCGTCTTCCTAAAACGATTGATAAAGGAGGCAGAGAACGATTTGGAAACCCACATACTTTTGAACGAGACTATCCGAACCCAGAACAAGAAAGCTGAAACGGAGGTCGAGCATCTTGCTGGTTCCCGAGACACCCTACTACGCGCGCTTCAGAACGAAAGGATTGCCGTCCAGCAGGAGGAGAGATTGGTGAGTCACAGTCCTCCCATTCACAGATCGCAGAGTTGAAGAATTCCTTGTCGCGGTTTCGATCTGAGAAGGCGCAGATGACTCAAGATGGAGCCGTGCTATTGGAGCGTTCTCGAAATCTGACGCAGGACCGCATGATGCTCATGTCAGCGGTGACGCAGGATCAGGCAGAGCTTTTGAACCTGCGTGGATCCCTTTGCGACTTGAAGGACCAGAAACGAGCGCTGAGCCTGGAGGTGCAGAGCAAGGCCTTCACCGCCGTGGAATCTCGACAGGGACTTCCTCGCAGCTCTCACCGACCCGACAGACCAGCCCGTGATCGTAAGGGCATCAAGTTCCAGCCCCCTCCTAACCTACAGACTCAGGGACTGCAAGCTCAGGTGAATCCGAACGTACCCCTCATGCAGTATCCGCACAAGGACACCTGGACACGCTTTGAGGCTTCCACCTGTCCAGCGGCGCCTGTACGAGAGGATCGCGGAGGTATTGGAGATATCCTGGGACGGGCTCTCAGTAACAGGGCTGAGGATAGCACCTCCTTGGTTCGGCTGCCTGACAAGTCCAGCGAAGGGTCGAGATCAGCGCGTCCGGAGAGTCGCTTCTCGTCTATGACTGACCCGTTCAAAGCCTTAGATGAGGCTCCAGCCTTTGGACAGCCCGTTTCATCGTGTCAACACTAACAGAAATTACGCAAATCCTAGAAGAATGGACCCGTTACCCAAGTTTTTCAAGTCAACGGATCGTGAGAGAAGGCGGAACCGCCCATCCAGACGTGTCAATGTTCGACTTCAGTCAGGCGCAGGCACCGCTCGACATTTGGGGTGATGTGGGCGGTCTTTGGGGCTGCATTCCTCCAGGTTTAAGGTCAGAAGAAGAAGGTTTGAACTTCCTCCAGATCCTCAAAGACATGAAAAGAAGGGAACCCTCTGGTGTAAAGACACTCAGAACGATATCTGAAGGGGCTTCACGCACTCCCCACCCTCGGGGAGGTCAATCCTTGGGGCCAGCTACGGACCGAAGTCATCTGGAGACCATCCCCGCTCCCTACGTTCAGAGATACATCACCAGTCCGGCCCCATATCTTTTGCCACCCTCGGAGACCCGCTTTCCAGCTACCCTTCCTCCTAAGATGGCGGATACTCGAGTAACGATGGGTC
Organism: Porospora cf. gigantea A; assembly: GCF_019968955.1. Lineage (NCBI taxonomy): Eukaryota > Apicomplexa > Conoidasida > Eugregarinorida > Porosporidae > Porospora > Porospora cf. gigantea A. Next base: position 3,533 of record NW_027151716.1, on the reverse strand, counting down.
CAGTGATGGAAAGGCCACCAGTCGAGGTGCGTGCATCAACGAGGACCGTCTCAACTGCTGTGTCCATCCAAGAGAAGCTCAGGTTCCGAGGCGCTACGATGTTGCCGAGTCTAGTGAACCCTGGAGGGTTCGACGTCGCACTCTCCCTACATCCCTCAGAAACTATCCCTCTGGAAGCGCTGACGGTGCATGAGAAGATCTCCAAGGGTACTTTTGGGACTGTGTGGAGAGGCACCTACTTCACCGCAGGTCGCCGAAAAACAGTTGCTGTGAAGGTAGCTCACCGCACAGAGTCCTACTTCGATCAGGAGCAGGCCCGCTCTTTGGTTAGAGAGATCGAGGCTCTAAGACGAGTGTCCCACCCAAATATAGTGTCGTTCCATGGAGTCGTGGTTTATGAGCCTCGGAGGTATCGTCGCCGTCGGCTACAAGGACGTGAGTGGCTTGGGGAATCTTCACGCAGTTCCCTTCCCAGTGGAGCATATGCACGGTGCCATCGTAACCGACTTCTACCCCAACGGAAATCTTTTTGACACGTTTTTTGATGAGAGTCCAGTTGTTTCAGCAGACAGAAGACTCCGGATCGCGCGGCAATTCGTAAGCTCCCCGAAAAGCCCTCACTCAGGTGGATGCGGTTCGCTGTTTGCATGACGCACCTTGTCGCATGCTGCACCGGGATCTCAAGACTTCGAATTTGGTGGGGAACCATTAGACGCTAAACAGATACTTGACTCCGACTTCAGCGTGAAGCTCTGCGACTTCGGTAAAGCACGGCTCGCGCCGTCCTTAGAGCTCGTCCTTGACGACAATGGAGGGACCCCAAGATACATGGCTCCTGAATGCTTTACCGAGCGAGGACGTATTAACGAGAAGAGCGACATCTGGTCGGTGGCTTGTTGTTTGGTGGAAATTTTCGGCGGTCCCATACCGTTCGAGAAGCACGTCGAAATGAGTGCCAACCCAGTTGACTTCCAACTATCACCAGGAATCCCCAAGACGTTCATGCCCGTCGTGCTGGATCTCCTGGAACAGTGCTTCAACTGGGACGCCTCCCAAAGGCCATCTCTGGACCGGATAGCGCGCGTACTGGCATCTGTGACGTCCGCTGACATTCGACGCTTCAAGATGGACCGGAAACTCTGGTGATTTTTGTGGTGTTCGTTCGACGTCGTGTATATCCGTCATCATATTTAGGTGTATCTATATAGATAGATATGTGTCAATAACAAGTACTCGAGGCACATAGATACGTGTATCAATAAGAACCTGAGTTTTAAGCGCCAGGCATCCAATTGGGGCCTCGTGAACGAGTGACAGGACGAGCCTTTGGATGTTGCCGAGGCTTGTCTGTAGCCTTATTCCGCCTCTCTGGCTGGTCTGCCTTCTCCGTTGGCTCCTGCTTCGTAGAAAGGAACCTTTTGAGCTGTTGCATACGGCCTGCTTTTTCGGCCTCTGCTGCTGTTGCAGGTGGAGGCAGGCCCCTCTCGGGTTCAGTGACGTAGTCAGGATTGCATGCTTGACCGTAACCTATCTTTTGCAAACTCCTAGGCATTTTGAAATCGTGGAATGCCTTGATCTCAGCGAGGAACGCGTAGCGCAGCTCCCGTTCCTTCATGGGGGTCCAATCGTCAAAGGGAATTACTATTGGGGCGGTAGTCTTGACAGCGTCCTTCTCGGCATGCCTTCGAGCCTCACGAAGAAAAGGATGCTTGATAGCCTCAGCGACCGTGATTCGCTTGTTGGGGTTGAATATTAGCATCTTGGCCAGAAGGTCGATGGCTTGTTCTGCGGAGGATGATTAGAGGGTAAGAAGGTCGATCGCTTACCGCTTGAGGCAGGATACTTAGCAGCCAAAGTCTTCTTAGCATCGCATTCTACTTTCTCCCCCATGGTTGCTACGAGATTCTTCACGTAGGCCTTCGCATCCTTCAACCGGAGAGCAGCAAGGTCCTCGTCGGTAGGCAAGCCGACCTGGTTGAATATCATGTGGAGCTGATCACGCGCGCCACGGGAGGCGAAACGTGAGGTGTTGCGCGTTTTGTGGTCGGGGGACAGAGGATAGCAGCACTGTCCTGGGAACAAGGGCTGCCGATCCCTCCAACTACGAACGTTCTTGAGGTTCATGCCGAGTAGCTCTGCCATAATACACCCCACTGACCAAACATCGATCGCTTCATTGTAGTTGTCCTGCAGGAGGATCAACTCAGGAGCACGGTACCAGCGGGTGACGACGTGCTGTGTGAGCTTCATACGTGCATTCTCATCCCGAACACTCCTCTCGGTGAGATCCTCCTCCTCGTCATAGGAAAGTTCCACAGCTTCATCCTGGTTGGTGGTTATGGTACGCGCTAGACCGAAGTCGCAGATGCGCACATGGCCATCGACGTTGACGAGGCAGTTCGCCGGCTTGAGGTCTCGGTGGAGAACTCCACAGTCGTGGACGTACTGAAGTCCTACGAGCAGGTCGAACACCATTCTCGCCACACTACAGTCTTCAAGAGTTGCGTCAGTCCTAGCAATTTTCTTTAAATCAGAATCGGACAGTTGCAGGACTATGTACAGCTCGTTGAAGGTCTTCGGATCCTCAGGGACTATAATGTCCTTCAGCCCGACGATATACGGCGAGTCCATTCTGCGAAGAATGGCGATCTCTCGCAAAATTCTCTTCGCGTCAATCAGGTCTTCGAATACTTTGTGGATTCGTTTTATCGCAACCACTTCCTCGTTTTGGGTGTCATAAAACTCGCATACCGAGCCATACGATCCACTACCGATGGCCGCACGCTTGACGTAGCGTGAGCCAACAGCCCAACTTGACGAGACGGGATTTCGACTCATTAAATGTTTGCAATTTCGAGTCAACTGACGTCATGACTTCGAGTGGATCACATGAGCTACGAAGTCCAAGTCAGACTCAGCCACTCTTTAGGACTCAGCAACTCTAATGTCCAAACCGCTGGAGTGCGTGATGGGAATGCGAACCGCGTGGTTGTGGAGGCTCTCAATGAGCCAGGTTGTTATTTTTCAACCATCGCCGCCGCATCTACGCCGACAAGCCAATGTGACAGTAACGAACGCTTCAACGGAAACTGGGTTGTTCCTTCGGAAGTACCGAGACAAGGATCCTCAGTATTTTCGTCCGCTGGGGGCAATCATCGAGTCAGACACGGAGAAGAAGGTGGAAGAGGGCATTGTGGAGTACGACCGGCTTTGGGACGCCATTCATGCCTGGGAAGATGCGCCTTTTAACGAAGAACGGATCGAAGCGAAGAATGGGTTGAAGAGGACGCTGTCACTGTACAAGAGTAGACTTGTGGAAGTGTGAGATGATTAATATTTGGACATTTCAAAAAAAAAAAACAATACGATTTCACTTTTATATGCCCTAAACCAGAAGATACCCGCGTGCGTATCCCAGTCCTCAGACAGTCAGAAATATATCCGCGAGTATGAATCAACAAAAGAATTCTGCTCAGGTCACTCAGTCATCAGGTGAGACCCAACCCTATCCCAGCCCCATGGATCAGTGAGAC
>NW_027151715.1:0-17268 GCF_019968955.1 Porospora cf. gigantea A | reverse complement strand
TGGTATCGGAGGAGTCGCCTACTTGAAGAAGCCTTCTGTGAACGTCGACGATGACGTACTGGATGATATGGACCTACCGGATGATGTTTTTGAGAGAGAAGTTATGCAGGAAGTTGATATGGATATGTTCCTTTGAGATATGTTCCTTTGACATTAATGTGTTCCTTTGAGATATGTTCCTTTGACATTAATGCCAACACAGACCGATGTTCCCATGACACAACTTTTTTTAAACCAGTTGTGTTCCTTTGACAGGAATTTTTAAACCAGTTGTGTTTCTTTGACAGGGATTGCTCAAGTTGTGTTTTAAACCAGTTGTGGTGTTCCTTTGACAGGAATTGCTCCTTTGACAGGAATTTTTAAACCAGTTGTGTTCCTTTGACAGGAATTGCTCAAGTTGTGTTTTGACAGAAAGTCGAAAGTCGATATGGATATGTTGGATATGTTCCTTTGACATAATGCCAGCGTAAACCGACGACATAATGACCCACGATGATAACCAATCGTACTGATTCGTAGCGCTACTGAGTCATGGCGCTTCGTGGGAGACGTACAGTCATTTTAAAGGACATTGTGGTGTACCTAGATTAAGGCGGTGGTTCCGTGCCAACCGTTTTGTCTCAATATTCCCTCTTTTCCTCGTCGAAAGCTGCACCACAACATGGGCGTCTCAAAGGGAAAGAAGGCTAACGCGGACAACGTAAACTCCATGTTGCAGCTCGTGATGAAGAGCGGAAAGGTGGTGCTCGGCTACAAGCAATGCCTTCGCGCCCTGAGAGAAGGCAATGCCAAGCTGGTCCTCTTCTCGTCTAACTGCCCCGCCCTGCGTCGTTCGGAGATCGAGTACTACTCACTCTTGGCTAAGGTCGGCGTGCACCCCTACAAGGGTGACAACAACGAGATGGGTTCCGCCTGTGGTAAACTCTTCAGAGTATCCTGCATGGCTGTTACCGACACCGGCGACTCTGACATCGTGAAGAGCTTTGAATGATGTGCACGTTCCCTGAACTCCTGTGTTTGTGAAGCCGTAACCTCATATCTCTCTGTCAGAGGTGTTTACAGATCATTTTTAACAATCTTCAAAGGAGTAGTTGCTCGATTGAATTCGTCAGCACACACGATGGTTGTTCAATTGAATTCGATTCGTTAACTGGAATTCAATAGAATTCGTTGTTTACCGATCCAGCTACGCAGCAAGCTAGAATTCGTTGTTTACCGATCCAGCTACGCAGCAAGCATGTCTTTACTGACCATCTACGCGCGAAGATGGATTTTTAAGCAGGCCAGCTACAATTGTCGGTAACCCAGAAAGCAGTTCATCACTCACAAGCCTAGATAGACGAAGGGAAAAGCATAACCCTGCATGGGCGGCCGAAGGAGTTGGGGTGGATAGGCACCTTGAAGCGAGCCAGCACCGTACCCTTGTTGCCGTGGACGTTGGATACCTTGCCCCACTTCACATGCATCTTAGTCACGCCGGTACGCTTGCTCTTGGTCTTGTAGACGTAGGCGACCTTCTTCCCAACATAGAACTGGGCCTCCTCAGTGCCAGTGACATCCTCCATAGCGACGCGGACGTATCTCGGCTCCTGGATGTGCTTGGAGCGCTTGTAGCCGAGGACTCGCCCGCGCACATACAACCTGTTCTTCTCTGAGTTGCCGACCTCAGCACCGAACTTGTCCTGACGGGCCTTCCTTATGACGCGTCGAGTGGCTCTGAAACTGCTAACCATGGTGAACCTGCAGACCGCCACAAATCAGGCATTTTCAGAGACAGAACGGATCATTGATTATCAATCACGACGAGAACGATACTGCTTGGCGCAGCGCCCGATAGCTTCAGATACCTGCACCACCTCATAAGGTACACACTGAGCTCGTGTGTAATTGATCTTACGCTGGATTGGGGGGAGCATCTCGTACGACTCCGGCAGAGTGCGTTGCGCAGCGATACTTTTGTTGACGTCCAGGATGTAGCTCTTCTTCGGCGTAACGGGCAGGGAACCTAGAGGGAGGTTGTACTTGCGTTTGGGGGCAGCCTCAAACTTCTTAGAAACTGCGGGGTGACCGAGATCCATCCCCTCAGGCAGGATCAAGGTATGGATTACGCGCGATTCCTTTCCGGCCAGAATCTCTTTTAGTACGGCAGGAGCTTCGGTTTCAATATCGAGTACAGCCATTGGGGTCTTGGTGACGTCCCAATGTTTATTACGTCCGAGGTACAAACGTGAAGCCAGGTGCTGACGGTCGCCTTGGAACCTGGGAAGGGTGAATTATGTCGTATGACAATGCGCCTACCTCATAGTTGCCGTTATTCGCGAATGGCACCTGCACACCCGCTTCGCTCATACGTTGTCGCCTCCAAACAGTTGGGGTTTTGGCACTATGTGCCGAGGCAGAGCATGGCTGAGTGTGCAAATCATCACTTTCGTTCATGTCCAACCATTCGTCTAGAACCGTTTCCCACAACCATTCGTCTAGAATCGTTTCCCACAGAGACACACTGTCATCAGAAGCCTACGACTGCAAGGCTGGCTCCCAGTCGGGTCCCGAGGCGATCTGTTCGTACATAAGTTCTCAGGCCTCTAGCTGCCGCAACAATACCATGTCGACTTCCTCCTTCTTATCGTCCTCTTCGAATCGTTTGAGCTGCGAGCCAACGTACCATGAGTTCATAATACCAGGAAGGGCGTGCCCAGCGCCTCGCACCGCTCCCAACTCAGCTGGCACCGCTCCCAACTCAGCTGGCACCGAACCCAACTCAGCTCGCACCACTCCTAACTCGGACACTGCAGCACTCATCAAGGAGGCCATGCTGCGAGAGCGAATCGCAGCTCATGAAGAGAGCCTTGACGACTTGTACGCCAGAGCGACAAGAACCCGCGGACGCCTGGAGCGGTACGTTTAACGCATGTGTTTTTGTTCAAGTTATGTCGTTTCATGTTCATATAAGTAACCTCCAGTTATGTTGCGTTTCGTGTTCTTATGAGTAACCTCCAGGTACGTCGAGTAACCTCCAGCTACGTCGCGTTTCGTGTTCTTATGAGTAACCTCCAGTTACGTCGATTTAAATGAACCTAGTCACATGAGGCAAATCTCGCGAGGCACAACCACAAGCGATGTCGCATCGCACACATCGCCATGTGATTCAGCACCAGCGACTCCCCGCGATGCTATGGCAAGTCCCCGACAGCGGTTCGAGTCGCTCCGAAGGGAAGCAGAAACGTGGATGCCCTTTCTGAGGCAGATGCATTTCGAGAAGGAGGTCCCCGTTCTGGCTTCCACCGACGAACCGCAGGTGCGGTCGTGGTTGAACGCTGCAGAGATATTTTTCAAAAAGCACGCCGTACCTCCGCGCCTACGCCCCTTCCTCATTGAGTCGAGGGCCGAGGCGGAGGCCGGAGCCTCGTGGTCACAGCTGGTCCGGGACGGGGCCAAGAACAGCGAGCTGCTGTGGAGCTCTACCAAGCACCTATTCCTCGAGCAGCACACACATGACGACCGATGGGGCCTTTCATCATTGCTGTCGGGGTCAAGTATTCGCTCGAATGTGGACTTGGTTCCTGACAAGATCCGATGCTGCACGAAGTGCTGCATTCGTTGCTGCTCGCTGGGGTGCTATATGCTGACGGGATGTGTTCGATGGTGCTGTTGTGAATAAGGGACACAACGGAAGAGCAGGTCAGTGAAGCCGATCCCTTCACATGTAAGCGTGGTGTGATGCCGAAGTCGGAGAACTCCACATTCAGGCTACACAGTCATAGTACTTGACTCCACGGCTAGGATGTTTGAGCTTTCGGACCTTTTCGACAACTCAGAGCCAGTGAAGGGTTTTACCCCGTCTTCGCGGTAGCAGATTTTGAGGTACGTACAACGGTACGTTAGGAACAATGGCAGGCCCACCACAGGTGTGAGGGCCAAGGCTGCGAGCCAGGGATTCACTCCATAGTGCGTGACGGGAATGGTGGCTACCAGTGTGAAGATTCCCGTGATCGTAGCCGCGAGGCCCGTTAACCGGCCTAGGTACTCTGGGGGGAAAATGAAGTTCGTCCATATGCTCTTGGCGTTGAAGAAGTATCCTCCCATAAGGCAGTTCGCTGACGCAGCGACGTAGTCGTACGGTTCAGAGCCGAAGCTGAAAAGGAAAGACAACAAGAAGCCTACACTCACAACATTGAGCATGAGTGTAATATCCGTCAGGCGACCTATATAGCCCCAAAAGAACGTGCTCAGCAGGGAGGCCACGTAGAAGAACCCGTAGAAATTGGCAACGCCCTCACCTCCCCAAACGAGCATGGTGTTAACCAGTGTGGCGTGGGAGAAGAATGTGACGCACTGCCAAAGCATGCACGCGATCCATTCAGGTGTCCGGAGATACTTCCGAGTCGTTGGGGAGCAGACATCGCATATACGCGCTTTACGGCACTCAGTACCAAAACGTTCAGCGTCTATCTGAGCACGGGTGAGACTGGGGAGTGAGAGACAGTAGAGGACACTGTGTTACAGACCGTCGATGACCTACCCTATGGGAATGATGAAGATCCAGTAGGCCACAGTGACTTGGGTAAAATTGTAGCCTGTGGTTTTGCCGATCTCGTAGAGGACAGCGTAAACTAAGGAGGTAGCGTATTGAACGGCCATGACAAACGTCATTGCTAGGTTTTCGTGCTCTTGAAAGTCAGCTCCGATTGAAAGAGCTGGGTACCCGGTGAAGTAGGCACAGAGTCCCATGAAAGCGAAACCTACGAACATCCCAGCAGAGTTGTTCGAGAAAGCAATCATTGGCAGACAAACCCACATCATCAGTTGTCCCACAATGCCCGTCCACTGAGGCCCGAGAATGTCGAAGAATGTTCCTGCAAAGACCCCTGTAGAGAAATCGCACGCGCTCACGATGGCCAGGCCCATAGAAAACGCCTGATCTTGAGCTTCGCACAGCATTCCTGACACGGGGTCAGGAACCGAGTCTGCTGGACACAGCCAGGCGAACTTCCCCGAGTCGCGCATAAACCGAACCATCGGAATCCACCCCGCATGCAGCACATTGGTGAAAAGCAACGCCAGCGAGTATATGGCGATTCTCCAGTACTTGTTGGATAGGGCTTTCAATCCCATGCTGAGCGATTTTCGCTAATACTGCATAACTCAAGTGGGCTGCAAACGGTTTTTTTCGAAAATATGCTTTGGGAGACCTTGCCTACGGTGAACGGAGACCTCTTTTACAGGATCACCGATGCACGAGCTCCTGTAGTGCAGAAGGACGTGTACGAAGGAGGCTTCCACGTGTGGGAGGCCTCGGTTGACCTCGTCCGGTTTCTGGACTCCTCTCGCCTATCCGCAGGCCGCGTGCTGGAGTTAGGAGCCGGTCATGGGCTGCCTGGACTCTGGTTTGTGTTGAATACGGATGCACACGTCACTTTCCAGGACCTCAACCCAGAATGCTTGGAGAAGGGAGTAGAGCTCAACGCTCACAAAACCCTCACAATGAACAACGGTGAGCTACTTGTACTTGCTTACGAGGAAGGGGTCTAGGTGCAGCATGTAGCCTCGGTGCGACTCCCGTCCTGCATGGCGCAGGCTGAAAAACTTGGCCGTCTCCCTAGACTCATTCCGCCTCTGCTTGGCTTGCTTGGCAACCTTGACCGCCTCGTACTCACTGATGAACCGTGCCTCCGAGGGCATGCCCGCTAAAGCGTCCTCAGCACGCCTCTCCCGCAGGTCGGATTTGTCGCGCTTGCGTTTGACGATGAGCTTAGACAGAGGCATCTTGGTCCGCTTTAACGCTGTGAGGCCCATGGCATGCTCGCGGTCCCGCTGGAACTTCTTCTTGGACGTCCGGTCGCCCTCAGTTCGGACCAAGTCGTAAATGTCCTTGACGATGCCGGTGAATTCCTGCTTCATCTCGCTGGTCTGCATCTGCGTCTGGACTTTGAGAGCTTTTGGAGCGGGCTTGGGGGCGGATTTGGGCTCCTTCGGAAGCGGAGAGGGCTGGACAGGCTTTCGTTTCGGCTGCAGGGGTTGTGCCTTTAGCTTGTCGAGTACTCCCAGAACGGAGCGCATATGCGTTTTTTTCAGTTGAAATTCGCAGTTGACATGTTCCAGATTTGTCCTCAGAGGTCCGAGTGCACACGGTGACTGGCCATTGGGAGGACCTAGACGTTGATGGCTCTTTCGACATCATTCTGGCTGGGGAGTGCTTGTACAGAGTCGAGAACTATGCCTTGCTGGTCAGCATCCTCGAGAGGTGCCTGACCGCGGACGGCAGAGCTTTCTTCGCCACTAAAAGGTTCTACTTCGGCCTCACCGGCGGCACCGACGACTTCGAGGATTTTCTTCGCGAAGGAAGGCAGTTCGCTTCGGAGGTAGTCCATACCGTAGAGGACGGAGTGTCGACGATTCGGGACATCATTGAAGTCCGCCGAAAATGAGTATCGATGAACCGTTGTCCTCGATTTCTGTGCTATCTACAGTCTAGTCCGCAAGAAATGAGTTACTCAATTCACATTGTACACGCTCGCGAGTCGTGGTCTATTCGGGTGTTTCCTTTCCAGCGGGCGCGCTGCAGATGGAAGCTGCCGCCGAACTGAGTGGGCACCAGCTCCAACACTCTGTGGTAGTTGCAGCTGTTGATCCGTGCAACAGTATGTGCCACGAAGTCAGGCGACGTGTTCATCAGGCCCTCCCAGAGTACCTTTACGGTGCGTTTGGACAACCGGTCGAGACAGTCGTTGCGGCGTGAGGGCTTCGCGTCCGAGCAGTCTCTGTCGAAGGCGGATCCAGGCACGGCGAGGCCGAAGAGGAAGACTTCAGCTGCCTGCTCAGCTCGGTTCAACCGGAGCAGTCCAAGAATGAGGGTGTTCAGCGCTCTAACGTCCGGCAACAGCCCGCTTCGAATCATATTCCGAAAGACTTCCACCGCATCGTCGGGGAGGTTGTTCGCTATGGAGGCCGACATCAAGCACGTATGTACGTGCTCGTTCACAACGAAGTTATAGTGTTCGGGTATCTCCTTGACCAGTTGGAAAGCGCGATCCATCATACCAATCCGACCAAACAGCTTTATGAGAATGGAAAGCGTGAAGTTCGAAGGCGGGATCTGATTCTCCTGCATTTTTCTGAAGAGCCGTTCACACAGCTTGACGTCTCCCACGCGCACGCAGCCATCCAGCAGAGAGTTGTAGAGGATGCCATCCGGTTTGAATCCGCGCGTGCGCATCACCTCCAGCAGCTCCAGAGCGCGTGGCATGTTGCGTCCAATGCAGTAGCCCTTGATGATCGTGGAGTAGGTGATCATGTCGGCCTCCACACCGGCTTGCTGCATGTCCTCCAGTACGAGCGCGGCGTGATCCATGGCACCCACGCGGGCGCAGGCGTTGATGACCCCGTTGTAGGTCACGGTGTTAAGGGGAATGCCTTCCTGTATCATTTCATTGTAAAACTTCAGAGCTAGGTCCAGCCGACGGTGCTGGGCGCACCCCTTAATCAACGTTGAATATACGACGGTGTTCTTAATCCCCACACGGCGAGCCTCGTCGAAGACCACCTGAGCATCTTCCAGGCGTGAGTTACTGACGTAGGTATCCAGTAGGCAACCATACAGGAACTCGTTACCGACATGGTCGTCGGATGCGCGACGAAACACTGATTCACACGCTGTGATCTCTTTCGATCTGGACAGGGCCTTCATGAGCTGAACTGTGGAGTTCACATCTAACCGACAGCTGTCGCGAGAGGCAAAGGCGGCGGCCACTCGAACAAGGTCCTCGCGAGAGCCTCCTCCGATAGCGACGTCAACAATCACCTCAAAGAGGACACTCAGCGAGGTGGACATGCACCCTTTCAGATGGACATCACAGAACGCACCTAAGCCGGTTTTGGAGCATTCCATGGCGAGTTCGCTTATTTTCTTTCGCAGCACGTAGAGACCTAGAAAGCTTTTCTGCCGCATGTTGGAGGCAAGGACGGCCGCAGACTCGTAAGAGCCATGGACCAGCATAGATTTCACCGCGTTGCCCAGGAAGGGAAGGGTTCTCGGCACGTACGTCGCACTACCCTGGTAGTCTCGACTGGAATTGCGTCATCAAACAGCGTAAACTGACACGATGTATGGAGATAACAACATTAAGCCAAGGGTACTCACGACAGCAACGATAGACTCAGTTGCAACAAGATGTCCGAATCTAAAGATCCAGACTGCTGCAGGACTTGCTCGAATGAGTCGTCAGATCCGCCTAGGCCGCCGAGTATGTAGTCGGCTAGGATTTCGACATCCGGCATTCCGTCCGTGACTGTGGTGGAGGTAGAATGGATGGAGTAGCGGCGGTCAACTCCCAAATCAAAGTTGTCTTCGAACCGCGGGTACTCAGGGAGCAGGCTGTCTTCGAAAACCAAGGCAGCCACAGTCTTCTTTGCTGTCAAGATCTCAGCCTTGGGTTCCACCTCTGAGTCGACGAAGGGGTTCGGCATAACACCTGTGAGATGTCGCACGTATTCAAAGATATTGAAATATACTACATCGTTAGTCTCTCATAAATTTTGCCCAGCGGTGAAACGACGGGTGCGGTGCGTACACGACCCGACCACCCTACCCTGCTCCCGCCAGGTGAAGTTGTCTCGTGAGTCACATACCAGGTCATTGGTGGTGTGGTTTTGGTCATTTTAAGTCGCTAATGTTGACGACACCTAGGGATGAGGAAACGACGCTTAACCGAATGGAAACGACGCCCAACCGACTGGCATCAATGATCGCCCGTGGTTGGGGCTTGTCAGGTGAAACCTGCAGCAAGTGTGGAGTGGTGCCCTTGATCCTGAACTCTGCAGATCCCTTGGCGCAGTCAGCGTGCGTAGCCTGCGATGAAATCGAGAGTGGATCCTCGTTGGATGTGCAGACCTTCAAACAGCAGAACAGCTTCCCCGAGCTGCATAGGCAACGGGCTGCGAGTCGGCTGGCGAGCTCCATGTGCTGGAGAGCGACGAACTCGGCATTACTGGCTCCCTCTCCCTTTTCGCCCTACGACATTCCCGAAACGCGTAGAGGCATCCTAGGCGAGGCGACCTACCAGTCCTGCTACTCGGCTCTTGCCCGGCGTTTGGAAAGCCAGGCAATGAGTCTCTCTGGTGATGGAAATGAGTGAGTGCCCGAAGCAACAATACTTAGCGATGATATGCGCATTGTGGTGCGGGACATGAAACAGGTCTGTGACACCCTAGGCTCCCTATCGGCTTTATATTGACGTGAAATCTTTTGGACACAAGTGTGGATGTAGGCGGCTGACAAAAGACATGACGCATCCCTTTTATTGATGTGAAGTCTTTTTTGAACACAAGTATGGATGTAACCCTTTAGCGATGTATATTTTTATGAATCAGTCGCGGAAATTCTTCCCAGTACTAACGAAAGACATCAGGCAACCTTTTAGCGAGGTGTATTTAGACATGGGTGATCAAGACGCATCGTCCTTGTGCTCTGTTCAGTGGGTTGAATCCTGCTTAGCGTTCGTAGAACTGGGTTTACGCGATGATTTGGTTCTCGACGTCTTCCTTGGTGTGGTCCCTGTGTTTCGACTCCGGCTCTTCTGATATAACCTCTACGGGGCAGTCGTCAGCACTGAGCTTGAAGACAACAGGGTCTAAGGGCTCCAGCTGTGACGGGGATTCGAGATTTCCGGCAGCAATCGGGACGATTTGGCCACTGGGCGTAATCTGCGTGTGGGCAACGGCTGCTTCTCACGTTAAACGCCCCAGGAAACGGGAGAAAGAAGTTTCCATTTGCGGGAAGTGCCCTGTGGCGATCCGCGCCGTCCACGAGTGTAAAGTGTAGGCGTCGCTGTTGTAGAAGGATAACGTGCCAACGACTCCTGCACGTCTCCATGAAGGGGTAGTTCTCCCAGGAGCCTGACAGCTCATTCAGGTACCATAGAGTCGGGCGCAACCAACCTGGAGCCTCGAGGCGCAGCAGAAATCCGCAGGTGAACACGCTGTCACCTTCGTCTAAGCACCCGTCACGAATCGACCACAGGGAGCACGATTCACAGGGTAACTCGTAGCTGCCGTCGCATGGGCCCACATCACATTCCCCCGTGGCACCGTCCTTAAGTCGAAGCGACATCTGCTTGGAGGTACGCCGCGGCAACACGATGAGGAAGACACGGTCTCCTAGAATGGGGTCCACGAAGGCCAGGGGAGTCAAAACTGATTGGCAGTCTGTCGGCTCAGCATACGTGTACTCCGCAATAACTTCGGTCCATAGGTTGTTTCGGCCTGCGTTCCTCTTGAAAACGGGGATCGAGAATATGACGACCATGTGTTCCTGACTTAAAACACGTGCCTCGTCGCGGAGTTTGCGGTAGCAGCTCGAGAGAAGCCGTGCGGACACGGAAGCGACCTCATCCCTCCAGATAGCTGTGGACTCCTTGCATACACATGAGCACTCTGCCTCGTCCATTATCTCACGATGCGTGATCTCCCCTTCGGTAAAGTCGGACGAAGGCTCTGAACGGTGATTTGCATCCATTAATTCTAATCTTTTTCGTAATTCCGAACAGTTTTTTGCTTGGCAGATTCAAACGACTAGTTTGCTTAAAAGATAACATGGTCACTTGTCGGAGACGATTCGTCTAATACTTGCTCGGCGAGGCTCGTTTGGGCATCGTTTCGCTGCCGTTTTGACACGCTCACTGAACTCTTCGCTCCCCATCTCGTCGATCGAGACCCGCTCATATCCGGCTTTCTGAAGCGCACAGCGAACAGCCTCAGCTTTGGCAGCCAGATGAAACACTCCCACGGAGCTTTTGGTCTCGAACGCAGTCAGTTCGCGGGCCAGCCTACGTACCTCTGCCGGCAATGCACGCCGTACCCCACCGAGGGAGAACTCGCCGCGCCAAACGATGAACGTGACTTCCATCAATGGCAGCCGACGCGACGGCGTCGCTCGGGGCTTTGACGACCGACTTGTACGTGGCGCCGATTCGAAGGCAGTCAATCGCCTTTCAAGGGTCTCTACACTCAGTTCGAGTTGCTCCACTCGTCTTGACAGTAGCCTTATGAGTTCCTGTTCCGGTGAAACCATTTTACAGTCTGTCACAGTTGCAGACGGTCTTGTGGGCACGCTTCCAACACTACGCGCTTGGACGTACTCGAGCTCGTCATCGGACAACTCGGAGGTCTCGCTGGAAAGAGGTTCGCAGCTTTCCATATTTTGAAAATTGTGGTACAAAAAATGCACGTTCTGTGGGGAAAATCGTTACTGCACAGCAAGCCCTGAAAACCGCCGCAGACTTCGTTCTGCGCGGTGCCGCCGATAATTTTCGTCGAACATCGTGGAACACAGCAGGCCCAAAAGTAATATCCCCACCACGCTCCTGGCTCCCCACACAGTGGCCTCGATACGGTGGAATGTTGGCGTTAGGACTGCGCTGAGGAGATTGCCGCAAACTTGCAGAATGGTGGTGCAGGCAGTTTCGGACAGAAAGGGGAACGCTGCCTCAACGGCCATTTCGATGCTCAACGATTGGATTGGGCCTACGAAGAAACCTAACACAAGCACCAAAACCGCTAAAGAAAAATTATATTCGTACTCGAGTTTATATCCTACCTAGAAGCTTAGGGTCGTCCACGAGGTTGGCGTGGAAGAAGAAGCCAATGATAGATACAGGCAGCACGCCGCGTAGGTGTAGTGTTGGCCAGGTCATAAACAGTGCAATGGCAGTTGAGGCAGCCAAGCATAGAGTCAACGCGGCTTTCATTGACCCGCTGTGGCTGATAGAACACACGACGATGGATCCCAGAAGATTCGTTACCACGAATCCAGCGCCCAGCGCACCAACATAGCGGGAGGCTACGCCCCGCGCCTCAAGGAATGTGCCCCTGATCATCATTCCCCCATCGCCTCACATGTCTGAGCTGAAGAGGTTGAGTACGGTTTCGCTCACCGAAAAAACTGGAAGCTGGAACCAATAAACACGCACATGCCAGGCGACCCTCACCATGCTCCACAAGGCCCAATTGGTCATAGTAAGTGGACGCGCACCTAGTAATCCTTCCCGTAGACGACCGGGGCTGTATTTGGCCACCGCGACACCGGTCGGGCGTATAGCAGCGCGAAACCTCACTAAGATGTCCACTTGGTCCTCCCAAAGGGTTGAAAGGGTGGGCAACATCGTAGCCCTGCCAACAGGATCTGGGATAAACGCGACACACAGCGCGAGGCCAAGCACGCATCCCCCAGCGTCCAGCAGCATGGCGGTGTACATTGACATCCACGTCTCTCGGATATACGCCACCGCGACGCCAAGAGCGTTTGCGTTTACGCCAATGCTAGTGGCCAGCAAGCGCTCCCCGTCAGGAAACCACCAAAATGAAACCTCAGCCGGCGAATTCGTAAAGAATCCCTGAGCGCCTCCGCAGACGGCTTGGCCAAGTAACACCACAGGCAGGGATGTTCTGCCCAGAACCTTGATTACCGCTCCCGCGCTCTGCAACGCGGCGCCTGCGCAGAGCGAACCCCGCATTCCCAGCGACGAGATTAACGACGACACAGCGAAGGCGCACAAGCAGTAAGTAACGAAGTAGGCTTGCACAAGCTCTGCAATGGCCTGCTGCGATCCGAAGTACTTTCGAGCCTGCTTGCCGTACGGCGAGTGAGCAAAGCAGATGCAATTGTTCAGCATGGCCGAGAACCCAACGATGAGGAGCACCCTCCAGCGGTTTCCAGGTACAGCAACAGGGAGGTTGCTCTGTTGTGAAGGCTCGTTCATCTAGACTAAAATGAACTAATGTTCGTAAGTCGTGTAGATTAATTCGCGATCTTATTAAATTGTCATGGTTGCGCGGAAAAGTCAGCGATTGCGTGGATCGCTTCCGCCAGAAACTGTTCTGTTACGCAACCGGCGTTCTCCAACCAACGCGGCCGCGCGTTCAGCGGCGGTCAATCGCTGGCCACTCAATGTCGACGTCTCGGGCTCCGACGTATCCCTGGAGATCGTCCAGTGGGGGATCTCCTCCGAAGCCGCCTTGCGGCAGGGGTCCCAGAAGCTACTGCAGGCATTGTCCGGTAAGTCAGATCTGGAGACGGTGTGCTTCGTGGGCGGTCCCAAAGTGGAACAACGTCACAGCTCAGCCTTTTTCCGGTACTTTGCTAGGGAATTTTACTCTGTGATTCGAAAGCGGACCTTCCTCTCAGGAGGCAGACTCCGCGAGGTGGTGCTTAAAGACATTGACTTCGACTTGGTGGAGGATGACTGTGAGCGCAATGTTGGCATCTGATCAGGTTTCGAGATCCTTTTTCTGAGGACGCGGCGCCTGCAGGCCTTACGAGTGGTGAATCCTCGAAGTGCAGGTCTAGGGGTTCTAGCGATCCAGACCTCTCCTGGACTCGTTCCTTCTTCACGAACATATCCATTCCCAGCCATGTGCAGTTCGTATTGCGGGGTTTTGACTTCGACGGAGAGGAGTTCGTGTCTCTCTGTGAGTTTCTCTTTCAGGATAACGCTAACGTCCAAGTCCTCGATCTCAGCGGCAACTCCAACCTGCGCATCACTGCTCAGCTGGAAGAGACGCCATGGCCTTCCTCTTTGCATTCAGTCTCTCTCGGGGGCTCCCGACTGACACCCAGCGTGTTACTTTCCGCGCCCCTCGCGGCCCTCCGACGACTCGACCTGAGCAACTGCCGTATCACTCCTCCCGAGTGGGCAGACCTGTTTACCCAGCGCGGGCGATATGTGCACCCGGCCATCCGTCTTGCTCGTCTGGATGTCTCGCACACGAACATGGGCGACGACGAGCTTCAGAGAATGTTGACGTCACCGCTTCTGGACGATCTGGAGTGGCTGTCCTTGGCGTACACGACCGTCACGGCCGAGGGACTTATGGTGGCGACTCGGGCATTACCTCATGGCCTCGTAGTCATCAACCTCGCCGGGATTCCCCTCTCTTCCAAGCATGTGAGCATTACTTGCTCTTTAGTGGGGATCACGGGGCCCTTCGACGAGACTGGTTGCCGCGACTTGGAAGCACCTACTCCGGTGCCGCCACCGACCTGGAATTGCTTGACAGGTCCTGAATTCGAGAGCGGAGGTATCTGCGCTCTGCGAGTATCTGTCCCGCCGACTACAGCCGAATTTGAGGAGCTCTGCCAGTTGCTCTCGGTGATACCCACACTGAATCATCTGTACTTCGAGGGGGTAGCGTGAGCACCACTCTCTTCCGACACAGTCCTGCCCAGGAGGGAAGCCTTTCAGACATCCTGTCGAGGTATGCGAGCACCGGTGTCTGGCACCTTTTGACCCACGAGGGTCTGCAGTGCAACGTCTTTAACGGTCGATCGCCTCGCAGCTTGGTCCCTAAGCGCCTCTCTATGTATGTGGCTCTCTCACCACCCTTGACGCCCAGTGCGGGCTTAGATCCCGGGCTTACCTTGGAGGCCTACCGTGTCGGCGAAATGTCGGTATCGGCCACCAAGAAGGAGCTGCTTTCCGTGTGCTCGACGCTGTTCAGGGTGTTGCTTACGCAATGCTGTATTGACGGACTAACGGTGAGACTGCTGCGCAGTTTCCATGTAGGCACAGGCGCTGCTCGAAGGCAACGTGCCCTCCCTGCTTGCTGGTCTGGAGGTACTCAGAATGCCGGACTCAGTGATAAACCTAACCATCCTCCGCAACTTGCAAGAGCTGCGATCAGATTCGAACCTTCCGCCTGTAGTGCGCTACCTGCTGGATGTCACCATGGAGGAGCTCCCTCAGCGCTCGATAGGGCTGAAATTCCAGATGTTGGGGCGCTTGGACTTTCAAGACTCCCTCTACGGCTCGGGAGCCTTCTTCGAAGGGGGGTCCGGATGCTTGGCGTCGTCGCCGCAGGAACTACGGGACCTCTGGGAGGAGCGGCACAGCCCCCCCCTGCCTGTAAACACCCGAGAGGGAGGGCGCGTTCTGATACAGGAGCAGACATCAGTCTTCGGCGTGCTCCCGAATCCACCTCGGATGGAAAGGACGCCAGCAGCTGCACAGGTATGTCCTGCAGTCCGGAATGCCTTTGACCGGTGTCGATGTCGGGAGACTATTGTTGTGACCATCACCGAAGACAGCTGTCTTCGAGACTTGCTGGACCCGATAACACGTAGCTGTCGGAACGCCAGTGAACAAGAGGCGGCGCTAAAGATTCGGTGATACTGCAATCGGCGATACATTCAGTGACTACGTTGAATCCGTCATGTCCCGACCAGGACCTAACACGGAGGACCTTGCACAGAAGTGTCACGGGTTCGTCAAGCTGGGAGAAGTGCGGCAGGGTAAGGCGCGGCACAAGGCTCTGCTGTATAAACTCATCTGCGACGCGCTGAAATTGGACTGCAGCATCCACCGAGTGAGTTCTCAAGCGGGGACTCATGTAGAACGATGCTTCTGTGTGGAACATCGTAAGTGTCGGAGACGAACGGCACCTAACTCGACTATGGGTGGTGTCGTGGACCAGCCGGAAGGTACCGGTCCAGTTGTCGTCTTTAAAGGAGGATCCTTCCTCAGTGGTGGAGCTTGACGAGGCTTTCACGTTCCACAGCCTCATCGGCAAAGGGTCGTTTGGGGAGGTCTGGAAAGTAGAGGTCAAACGATGTTCAAATAGACTGCGGATGCTGGAGCCTTCTGAGCACAAGTTCTACGCCTTGAAGCTAGCTTCCATCGAGGACGAAGACGTACCCATCGAGGCTGATCTGCTGCTGAAACACCGCCACACATGTGTTGTCCCGCTGATCGCTGTTTTTGTAGGCCAACAAGTGGAAGTGCAGCGAAACCGGCAGAAGTCGAAACAGAAATTCATGTGCCTTCTGATGACACTGGCAACAGGCAACCTTGAAACCCAGCTTCTAAAGGCTTCCGGTTCAACCTCGGAAAGGCTGACGCCTCAACAGGCGCGGATAATTCTGCTGGACACTGCCCGAGGTATGGCCTATCTGCACACCCCCAGCCAATCCCAGGAGCATCTCCTCCATCGAGACCTGAAGCCAGCCAACATTCTGTTGGACAACACATCAGGTCCATTGTGGCGCGCTCAAATCGCAGACTTTGGCGTCTCGACGCTGAGAAAGGAGAACGGCATGACCGACATGACTATGGGGCCTGGGACAGACGGATACATCGCACCTGAGCAACAGACGACGGTGTATTCACGTCCAGCCGACGTCTGGTCCTTCGGAGTGGTGGTATCGCGTCTAATCGGGTGGGAGCATTGGAAGGACCTGACTGGCCTTGGGCTGCAGAGATTTGTTCGCTCGTGCCATGAAGACGCCTATCTGAAGGATTTAGCTGTGCGGTGCCTCTCACCGGATCCCCTTTTACGGCCGTCCTTTAAGGACATTCAAGGTATGTTGTGGCTCGATCTCCTACGATCGGAATTCGAGGCGGCGGTGACGCGTCTATGTTCACGCAAAGGTCACACACTGCGCGCCGTTTCCCACGGCCTGTCTCCCGGAAAGGAGAACACCAGTGACAGTTTTTTCTTCCAATGATGACTCTTTCGACTCATAACTCTTCGTGCGGCCTGGTCCGACTCATAGAATGCTTCGCCTGACCTGAGTCCACAGACTCAATCCCCACGCGAAAAGAAGGTAATGTGGGGCAGCTTCGTCAGCATGCGTCAGTTTTTACCAAATATAGTTCCAATGACTGGGCTTCTGTCTCGAATGAGCGCGACCTTTATTATAACCCTGCTCTTTTTGCAAGCCGTCATGGCTTACGAGTTGGGAGCTCCCAACTGCAACTTCGCCCTTTCAAAAAGAGGCTTGAGCAACGCTCACTGCAGGTCTCTTTGTGAAGATGTGGAGTTTGGAGAGGCTACCCCTCATGAGTTCTCCCGCGAGTGCTCATTCGAGTACTATGATGCACATGGAGTTGCTTCGTCGAACACGTGTGTTGGCAATACATCCATTGCATCGAGGGCCTATACTAGGTTGTCTGATGTTCATTCTTTCGCCGAATGCCAGGATCTCTGTCGAGAGCAGGAGGACTGCGCCTGGGTTATGGCACGCTCCAAAGGCGACGCTCTGTCATGCGAATATGTGAGTTCTCGCTGTCCATTTCTGCCTAACACTGCTTCCAGTTGCGTTCTGCTGACATGCACGCGGCTGTCTCCGAGTCTAACCGACAGTGTGACCTGGAGGAGGTCCAAAACAACCCAACGTCACCCATTCTTTGCCCAGACATGGCCGGTAAGATTTCACTGTCGAGTTGCTGCGTTCTCATTCATTTGCAGTTGATTGCCTTTTTTCAAGTGACGATGTAG
>NW_027151714.1:0-17283 GCF_019968955.1 Porospora cf. gigantea A | reverse complement strand
AGATCTAAAAGGTAGACCTCCACTGACAGCAGCCGCGGCACTACTATCCATATCTTTGAATCCACAACATGACTTTCGTGGCAAAAAACGCCGCTCACAGGGCTGTCAATGCATATCACCTCCTCCCACTGACAACTGTCAAGGTCGAAGGCCCAGACATCCGATTTGGGCCCTCTGCATGTCACCCCGCCCACCACTATCAGCTGCCTCCCGAATACACTCATGCTGTGGTGGCTTCTTGGCAATGGGCGAACTCGACAGCGGTATTGCGGAATGCGTCGGCGAGAACCCGTGGCCAGCTCGAACATGTCAAGACCGGGAGAACGGCACAACGGCGTCTCACCGCCGAACATGTAAACCTTCCCGTTTCGAACCGCTAACGCCTGGCCGTACTTGAACGGCACCTCGGTTCCGACCGTCTGCGTGCTTGGAAACGTGTCGTCTTACCTGCAGGCGGCTGGCAGTAGCCAGCATGATATTTCGCCGGCGAATATCTTACGTTAAATGACTCACGACTGATACGCCTTCAGGTTAAAAAATATATATGCTGCAAGTGCCTTTCAACGCTCTGTCAGTGGAGGTGCTTGGTTCGGAATATGTGCCCTACAGCGCTAGGCCCGCCCCCCTTCCTGTGACGCACGAACCCTGTAGCGACCTTGACGCCATTATAGCTGCACTGACTGCTGAGGATCAGGTGGTACTTGATGAGATCAAGTTCAAAAAAGGTCTCGAGTTTTTCAAAGACTTCCCAACCCAAACGTTGCTGGATCTGTCCAGAGAGAGCTGGCTCCCCACAATGATGGGAGTTACGAGAGATCAGGTCCCACAAGATGATGGTCATCGACGAGCATCTGACGTGCACGCTGAATATCAAAGTGCACAAGACGTATCTAGAAAAGTAACCACCTCACAATTGCCGTTGCGATTGCCCAATGGCGATTCACGCGAAGGATCCCACGTGCCTTCCGGGCTTCGGACTCCGCTGACCACAAACACAAGGTCGAGATGAGTTGGCGAGCCCTCTGCTTCAACACTGGCACTTTCTGGTGTCCTCCTTAACGTCCTCTGAGGAACCCTTCAGCTGAATGTCCACAAGCTGTTGACCGTGGTTTTGATTTTCAACTCCTGGAAGGGCTTGAGCGAGTTCTCGGAACAAGGTTCGAATGTTGTAGCCCGCTCTGGCGCTGGTCTCAATAAACATGACGTTAAATTCGCTGATGTCGAAGTGACCCAGAACTCACGCCGCTTTTGCTTCCCCTTCCTCAGTTGTGACCTCTCGTTTGTCAGAGATATCGACTTTGTTCGCGACGAGCACGATGACCACGCTGTTGCCTCTTTCAGCCCGTACATCTTCAATCCATCGTGCTGTGTTGACGAAGGACGCACGGTTAGTCACATCATAGACTACCACCGCCGCTGAAGAATCTCTTATGTACGAAGGGATAAGCGACCTGAACCGCTCTTGGCCAGCTGCATGCCCATGGGTCCACAACCTCACCAGTATCCCACAGCTGCAATCGAACAGTACGATCGTCCAAATAAATCGTCTTGGAGAGAAAGTCGATGCCAATGGTGGCCTGGTAGTTAAGGTCGAAGGTGTCGTACATGAACCGGGTAATGATCGAGGTTTTCCCAACAGCCTGCTCCCCCAAGAACACTAGCTTGTACTTGTTGAGGGCCTGACTCCGGGCAGACATGAATGTGTGATTTACATTCGGGATATTCGTTAATTGTGTATGAGAGGGAAAGGACTTTGTACAAGAAGACGAGACGTGTCATTGTCATAACTGACTATCAATTTGAAGATGGCCCGATTTTTTGTCAATCATATCATCGAGCCTAAAGAGGACTGTACATCCGTCGTCACCAGAGCTATGTCCGTTTGCTTCGGGTCGCCGCTTTCCTCATCCTGTCTGACGAATGCATTGCAGACGACTGACTGGTCGGTGAGGTTCATGTACTGGATAGGCATGTAGTACGGCAACTCTTCCACCAGACTGTCCTGACGAAGGATGCAATACATGAGGTTCCCTGTGAAAGGTACCCACACTGGGACCTGCCGATCATCTGGTACTTGACTCTGACTGCGATAGACCAGCTCATGCCGGCAAGCCGTCACGCAAGATCGGGCACACACATCCTGAATACGACATGAGAGATGCCGTAGTTGTTTTGCGAATGACTCAGGAGTCTGGTTGGCAAATTTATTGTCCATGGGATCGAGGATCATCAGCAGCTTCACTAAATCCACATTGGCAACCAGGCTTTTGCTCAATCGGCACGCCGCAGCTATCTCGCAGACCTGGTCTCCGACGGAGGTAACATCCACAGTGGCTGACTCAAACCTTCGCAGGATTGTGGACTCGAACTCACGAAACTTAATGTTGATGTAGTAATCTCGGAAACCGTCGTCGTCGGTTTCTGGGGGTGCTGGGCCCAATGAACCTGCCCACTTTTGGGTGCTCTCGATTTCGATGTTATGCTTCTCCAGAATGTTGCCTAATTCTGGAACGCAATAACCCAAGTAGAAATCCTCTACAGTCTTCATCCCAGCATTCGTCACGATTTTTATGAAGTCGATGTGCAGAGACGTCTTAAGCTTCATGAGGAGATCGTCAATGATTATGAAGATGCCAGACTCTTCCACAGCCGACCGAATCCGCTCAACAACCAGCTTGTTCTTCGCTCTTGCTGCTTGCCACTGGCTCATTATCCAACTTGTCGGTATCAAGGTGTTGTCCAGATCCAGTAACAGAGCCTGTGCCCGGTATGGAACTGAAGGCGACGTCAACAAATCCTGGCGTATTGCATTTCTAACCTCTGCAACACACTCCACGTTATTAACAAAGTCGTCAAAGGAATCGCACGTCAACATGTCGTTTGAAACAGTGTGACTGTCTTCATCACCAGATCTTCCACTGTCACTAATCATTAAGGAAACTCTCGTCAAAAAAATGGGCCGGCAGAAAAATGGTTCAACTTTTTCCTAAGTTGGGTGTCTCTGTGCTGTGCGTGAATATGTGATTGCTGCATCAACAACCAGTCAGAATGCGACTTACTGTATTGTTTCGTGAGATAATATGAAAAGACGTGACCAGTTTCACAACTCGAACGGACGGACGGACGACTAAGTATAAAGTCTCTTGAAAAAACTAAGTTCATTTGAACCCAGCCTGACTCGAACGGACAACCTTCTGATCTGGAGAGTGAACACTGAGGGCAGAAACATTAATACATTCTTGCTTCAGCCGTCAGCGTAGCTCAGAGCAAGAGTGGGCTCATAACCCCCAGGTCCGTTGATCGAAACCACGCGCTGCTATTATCACTTCGCAGCGCTGGCTCTTTTTTCTGCAGAGACTGGACCGCCCCTACGCCCCAAGAGAGGCCTCAAGAGAGCGACCAGAGATCACGTCCATTGAGAGAGCGACGGACAGACAACACCTCAGACTCGCAAAACGGCGCTGCTACTGGCTTGAGGAAAAGAAGGCTAGTAGACCCGGAAGGGGTTCAAAGATCACAAGAAGGAAGCGCATAACGTCCACGTGCGTCCGACGCGAAAGGATACTCTAGCAGAGAAGAAGGATGCGACCGCAAACAAGAGACGCCAAGAAAGATCAACGGGCCGCTGCGAAATAGAAAAAGCTTGTGACCTTCAATGGTTTTCATGAGTGTTGATCTGAAGGTAAATTGAATGTTTATTAATCTACAACTTGAAGGTAAATTGTAAATAGAATGTTTAACTTGAAGGTTACCTCAACAAAGAAGTATCAATAGCATAAAATTGTATAAATCAGAGGTTTACATCATGTTATTGGCCTTGGCAATCTGCTTGGCCTTGTCCTCAGAGTAGGTGGAGCTTTCACCCACCAAGAATATGAACCCATCCTTTGCTCCTTCAGTACAGCACGTGGTAGATGACACCGTGAAGTTGCTGAAGCTGTTGGGAGTGAACCACCACTGTGCCTTGGACTTCCAGCACGCCTTTCCGGCGGCAAGAGCCTCGCCGTCACACTCGTAGGTCTTCCCAGTGGGGCATTTTCCCTCTCCAATCATCTCCATAGGGGCAAAGGTCTTGGCTCCTAGCTCACCAGAGGGGTTCTTGGGGACGGCCCAAGGACACTTCTTCGGCTTCACGTTCGTTAAGTGGCACGATCCGGCCGACACACCAGCAGACCCGCAAATCAGATCAAGCGTGTGTGCGTCCAGGTCGATATGGGGGTGGTCGTTGCGAGCACACCAGTCTCTATGCAAGCTCGCGCTGTCGCTGCAGTACTTCTCCCCAACGGGATTCGCGCCTCGAGACTTTATAGTCGTGCAGTCGGAAGGACCACCTCCATGCCAAACAGCATCATGAGTCAGAATACAAACATTACCGTCGGATCGGTGGGAATTCGAGAAGTCTCCAGGAGGGAGCTCATAGCTGCTATCGCTGTTGTTAGGCAGGGGCAGGATAGGATTAATCTGCGTGTTCTCGGCAGTATTCTTGCAGTAGGTGTACCCTCCACAACGGCCTATGATGATGATAGTCAGGGGTCTCGTGGAATGCTCGGACTCGACCTCGTAGCAGAGGTCATTATTTCTCCACGCGGCCTGCCCATTCTTCGCCCAGTCTCCGTACATCATGGTCGGTACAGCGCCAACTCCATCCACTCCCAGACATTCGACAGCCCAGTCCCTCCACTCACTCACCACGCCTCCTGAAGCGCAAGATCCGCCGTACGTAGTCACTGTGACGGAAGGCCACGTATCAACTCCGCTCCATTTACGCCCGAAGTGCTTCTCGTAGTAGGTAGGTTTGTTGCTCGAGCTCTTGTAGGGCACACATTTGTTGTTCTCGCAAACAGCATAGGCGGCAGGGCACAAATCAGACTTTGCCAGCCACTCGCCGCTATCAGGCTTCCAGGGGTCCTGCCTGCACTCGATATAGCGGTTGGTGGGGATACCCATGTCGTGGGCAGAAATCTCCATGGCCTTCTGCGGATTGTTGCCGCGGAATTGCGGGACGCAGACGTAGGAATCCTTACCGCTGCCAATGTCACCGAGTCTGATTGTATCCATAGGAATTCGTAGACTTTCGCACACGCCAGCGCCAGACCCTCCGTCATGCGACGTAGTGTAGGCGATTGTCGTGGTGGCTCGAGTTGTTGTGGCTCGAGTTGTTGTGGCTTGGGTTGTTGTGGCTCGGGTTGTTGTGGCTCGAGTTGTAGTCGTAGTGGCTCTTGTAGTAGTCGTGTTCGGCGTAGGAGTGGGCGCGCCCCCTACCAATGCACAGTCGGTACCGTGGGTCTGGGCCGATGTGAGCGCCTCCGAACAGGAGTTGGCCATAGAGATCACAGAGTCACACCAAGTGACCCACTGAGCCACAGCAGGATCTGTGACCGCCCAGAGAGAACCTCCAAGCATAATCTTATCCTTTGTGTCGCAGTGTATGGGTGAGCCTGCTTTGCAGTTCAAACTGGAGTATGTAGTCACCACACAGTCAGCCAACTGCTGACTGCTGATGTGCGATGCCGGACCGGCCGAACAGGCCCAGTTATGGTCGTGCAGAACGTTGCACGCAGCTTTGCAACTAGCGTCTTTAAAAGATTCAGCACACCCGGCCACGTTGGCAACGGGAGTGGTCTTCGCACAGTTCAATGAGGGGTACACACCTATCGTGCAGTCCGCCAACGCATCGCCAGAGATGGTTTGCGCGTTACCAGTAGGACACGCCCACGAAGAATCGTACAATGCACCACAAGCCCAAGCACATTTGCCTGTAGCCTCTGCGAGGCTATTCTTGCAGTCGTCAACCGCTCCGCCTAGAGCTTGCGCAAATAGAGCTAGAGTCAGAGTGGTCCTCATAAAATAATATGCTACAATTTCCATCTAGTTTGGAGGCTTGTGGGGTCATTATGTTGATGGGTTTGGAGAAAACGCTTTGCAACGTCATCAACTGCTTCGGGTCATGCACATCCTACTCGTCACGGTTGTTGGCGCGAACAGCCTGGTAATTACGTGTTTTAACGTGTTGTTCATGGAGGGTCACTGGAAAGGCTCCTTCAGCGAGGATTCAGAGGGGGGGATGCCATCCCTACTGAGCATGGTGACTGCTCGAACTGGATCGATGCGTTCGCCGTTGTACAAAGCTGCTTCCGAGGATGGCCAGTCGTCGATGACAAAAGAATCACGAGTTCAGCATGACGCCACCCCAGGTAATGCCATTCGGCTTCTCCAGCCGGCAGTATCAGCGCCGTTAGGCCTCCAAACCGCAGGAGATGTGTTCGCTCTGGATCCGATTCTGCAGATTCTGGCGTTTCCATTGGGACAGACGTCTGAAGGTCTCACAGCCAGGCAGTCGGGAGAAGAAGGACTTGTCGGAGATGTTATCCTTCACACTCCTCTTCACTCCTACGGATTAGTAAACGATAGGCCAACAATTATTGAAAGGATGCTGTTCATTCCGGGAACCGGCACACTTCTGACCTACGGAGTACAGGAAAGAGAAACGTGCGGTGAATTCTCGTTCGAAGGGGTTCTGCAGCTGTGGACATTTCTAGAAGACGTCAAACCGAAGGCTCCTCGGACGATAGACCTTCCTTTCTTCGTCACGTCCATGATCCGCAATACATTCCACCCGTCCTCGAAGTGGGAGCGAACTTTACTGGAGCAGCGTTTGGCCTCAACGCAGCGTAGTGATATGGTTGGATCGAACGAAGACACCACTTCTGGTGAGTCCAAAGCGGAATCTCTGGTTGATTGGTACAACCCCTACCCCTCTGGCGATCCTAAGGATGACTCCAGGTGGTTAGTCCTCCTCGGGACGTCTGAAGGCGATTTGCGTGTGTTCGATGCATGGAGTGGAAGCTTTACCGACTTCCTGATCACCAGTCAGCAGGTTTTCAGTCAGATCACCGTGCCATCTTTGCCTGAAGTTATGACTACCACAGACAACCCGCTCGTGGACGTGCACGTGCATCCTACATCTTCTCAGGTGGTCCTGTTGGCCTACGCCCGAGGTTTAGTGGCCGAAGTGCACTTGGTCTCTACCTCGGTCCTCGATTTCTACTTGCCTTTCAGTTCCCGAGAGCTCAAGAATGTCGGCGACGCGTCAGTCTGTCAGAGTGAGTTTCGTTCTTTTCTCGACACAGAAACGCTCTGTTTGCCAAGTGCAACTACCTCAGTGGGAAGGCTGGAGGTGCAAGCTGTTCATTACCAGCACCGTGGTAGGGCCATCCTGGTCTCTACCGTGAGCGCCAACCAGACGACAGAAGGGCTGCAACCTCAGTTGATGGTCTTTGCGAGACACAAGGTCAATCCAATCCTGATCCTTGATCTGGATGGTCTTATGGGGCGCTCACACTCGAATTGTAGCCTACCCTTCATTCATTGGCACAATAAGGATCTCGCACCCGAACGACAATACGATCCTTCCTGCATTGTGAAAGGCTCGGTTTACGTCCTTATCAGACCTCGTCGGCTGACGGCGCAGGAGCGCTTCCATGGGCAACAGCTGGATGCTGACTGCCCTTCCAACCTCATTCAGTTTAGCGGAGATTGTTGGACTCAGGTGCACGGCGTGTTTCCCAGCTCCAAACATCAGCCTGACGCGGTCATTCAACACTGCCTAACCATCCCTCCGCACACGATCCAGGCTCCTTACACGTGCGGGTTCCCGACCGTTGCGTCGCTAGGCGGGCTGTCACTCCCACCCTTCCGTCAGGATGACTCTGGAGACATGGTCGATCTTCTGCGACAGTCCATCGCTAAACTATCTCGGATGCTATTGTCATCGTGCACCATTTTGGCGCTTACACCTTTTCCTTTTATGCAAGTACTGGGGACGGTGGTGGGTATTTTTAACAAGAAAGTGGACGTCATGAAGGGGTTCTATCCGCAGATGAGCAACTGGCCAGCCGGTTTTCGCTCTTCCAGAGACGACGATGTCGGAGACGTCGAGTGCGACGAGGCGGGCGGCTGCAATGCGCCAAAAGCGTTCGTTAGTAGTTGGCCAGCCTTTTCTGTGTCTTGGAGTTCAATGCGCATGGTAGGCGTCTCGGCCTGTGATTGGTACTATCGTACTGTGGAATCGAAGGACTCGAGGTTTATAAAGAATAGAGTGGTCGGGTTTGACAAACGTGAGATGGAAGTCGCCTCATCACAGACGTTGTCGAGCATCTTCCACCACTGAGGGCCCTTTTGACGGCCGCAAGAACCAACACCGACCTCAACACGGTGATTACGACTTCCGAGTGCTCTTTACCGGTGGAAGACTCCACAATGGCCTTCGCAGCCGCGCTACTCACAGCACGACTGAGGCAGGTCACAAACGGGTGGATAGAGTCGATGGGAGGCAACAGATCTCAGTGGGTACCTCTAGTGTGTCGTACGTAGTCAGATGACGAGGCACATCGACGAGAACAACTCTGAGCACGAAGAGTGGCTTAGCCTGAACGACCGTTTAGGAACTGGGGACCTGATCCGGCCATTGTCATTTTTCAACCGCATATCCTCTGTGGCGTTGCCTGCGACGCTACTGACCACTGGTCACGTTGATGGGACTGTTAATATTTGGCTGGTGAATGGTGCCAGCTTCGTTCTGCTCTACACCATCTCAGCCATCGCGTACTTTGGGCCTGGAAGCAAGGTAACGTCAAGGTGTCCATGTGAGAGGAGTCGCCTCTACACCATCAACTCCTGTCACGCCAAGCCAATCCAACCGTTTTGGCCGACCTCCACTGAGATCTCCGCAGTGCAATTGTCCATGTACGCTACGAGGAAGCAGCGGTACTTAGGTGCGGGCCGCAACATTTCCTGATCCAGCCGTAGGGTTTGCCTCTGGAGAGGTTGCTGTATTTCGCTGGCAATCTGAGGCTAGCGAATTGTCGCCCTGTGAAGCCGAAGTTGGCGATGTCGATCCTGGGTTACGCGTGCCCTTCGGAATAAGCTGTGTAGGCCGATGGAAGCTGGGAAGCCAACCCATTGTTTTTCTCGCGACCGAGAGGTGCACCACCACCCTACAACCAGAGGTGGAGGGACGCGAAGGTGATTACGTCTCACTTATGGATATCCAAAAGTTCTGCTTCGACTTCCGCAACACTGTCTCTACAACACTTCCATCCAAGACAACAATGTGTCACCGGACTCTAGCATGTGAGCTCCGGGGTCTCCCCACACAGGCGACTCAACAGGTCGATGGCTGGTGGTTGACATCCAGGCCAACTCTGCAACTCCTCTGTTCGTAGGCCGGCCGTTTGATAGCAATCGCCTACCCACCCATCTCTCAGGGTTGTCCAGTGTTATAAAATGCAAAGGATGTGTGGTACTTCCTATGCCTATCGTCTTCTCGGAGGCCAATATCAATCGCAACGCAGTGGGTATCAGGAGGGTCGGACACAGTTCCGAACCATTGAGCAGGCGGGCAGCGCGGTGATGGTCGTTGGCACCGAAAGCGGGGAGTTGCTGCAGTTACACATGGGCTCAGGGGCCTTATTATTGGGCCACAAGGGATCTACAGTGGGCAATCTATCCCACTTCGTTCAGTTTGACTGCTCCAAGATCCATGGACTTTTCCATGTTCGGGGGGAACTGAAGTCCTGGGCTGATATGTTTACCAAGACCGTGACTGCAGCCTACGACGACCCAACAAACAAGGCCGGAGTAACAGAGGACAGCTGTCCACGTATGTTACGGTGAGAATTCCGTCCCCGAAACATCAGCGTGTCTCAGTTCGTCTCCTCCTTCGAGCATCCAGACGCTGATAAATACTCTGTGAGGTGCTGTGGGACTACTCATACAGTGGCACAGCAGAACACACCTGGTAGTGGTCTCACAAGGCAGCATTATGCTCCTAAGTCTCCGCGGGGACTCGCCTGGGTATGCTTACACCTTCCCGATTTCCGTGAGGTCCAGGAGTGTTAATCATCAGGCAGGGTTTCTAAGCTTTACAATCCAAAGCCCCATTACGGACGTGAACCTCATCTACGTAGACAACGTACCTGTGGTGGTGAGGTCGCAGCGGGCGCAGGATGCAGGTCATGACAACTGGGTCCAGAGTCGATCTTTTCGCCGTGTTGAAGCTGAAGGATAATAAGGAGATGATCGTGAAGTACGTCGGCGGCTTCGATACCCATGGACCTCTGGAGTCGAAGCCCACGGAACCGTTTAGGACGTTCTCCAGTCCTGACGGCAACATGGTCATGGTTCCTGAGAGGATGGGAACGCCTTGCCGACGCACATCATTTGTCCCAGCGCTCTCGCATCCGGAGATTTTCGCCGATGGTGACTGTGCCGCGTTTTTACGCAAGGCTTTGGTGGCTCACTCGAACCGTTGCAAGCTGCGTCTGGGGGGGCGCGGACGATCTGGGAAGCTTCCTCGGGCAGACGCCATAACTTTGACGGGGTTCAGAAAGCAGATCAACAACATGACTCACAACTTGAAAGCAGCAACCGGCATGGCTAAGCATCGCGAGATGCCACTGCGGGATATAGTAGCAGCCGCAACTGGCGCGAGGGCAGAAGATTTGAAAAGAGGACGCAAACCCTTAGAGAAGGTTTCGTGGCCAGTTCGCAAGATTGCATCCCAAACGAAGCCAGAAGGGTCGCCAACTCGCGGCATTCAGAAGAAAATCGTGTCAGTTCGGGAAGCTGATACGGTGGTACCGAGATCCACCTCGTTAACCCGATCAGGGTTGTTTGGGCGTTATGAATAATTTTAAAGGACTGGAACTATGTGGACTTCACCATGCACTCGATGTCAAAACTGGGTGGCGTCGTCACTGATGGCAACGGAACCGCACTGTTGGAAATCGGAGCGCTTTCTGCCATGTCCAGTCGCTGAGAGGTGGCCCTGTCGTGTTGTTGCACAGGAACGACGGATGTCGTTTGTTCTTGTGTTTCCACGGACTGCGAGTCCTTTTTCGCGCAACAACAGCAGCACACCTGCTTCCAGGTCAGGCATCCTCCACAACACAAGCAGGATATTATAATGACCACAAGCAACACCCCTCCTATGACTGAGAGCCAAATTATGCCAGCCGGACTCCGAACCCAGTCGTAGAACTGCTGGCTGGACTCCAGCATAGGGAGAAACGGGTCGATGTCACTCATGTTCAAATGTCACGGAGACGATTTATTAACGACAACGAAGAGCGGCACTAATTTATTAAAGGATAAATTTCTTGGCTTCACTAAATATAAACTAAATTAAGAAGTGCGCGCTTCACTTCTTCTGCAGGTTCTCTTGCAGCCGTTTTACCTGGTTGATTCCGTGCCGCGCATACACCATTCCCTTTTTGAATGTTTCGGAGTCCTGAATACGCGGACGGCCAAGATGAGGGTTGCAGTTAGGGACAACGTCCATCAGATTGAACCGTCGAGTGATGTTCCACTGCTGGCTGCTGAAAAAGAAGGCTGGTTTTTTTGGGAGGCCGCCACTGTCCCTCGTGCACCCCTGCTGTCCCTCCACGTCGAGCTGTGCCAGCAACGTCAAGTAGTCCATGGAGTACGCCTTCGGACCCGATGTGATTCCTAGGAATCGGTTGGTGAACTGTCCGCCGTACTCGCTTTGTTGGAAGGCTGGGGTCCGCGAGAAGACTTGCACATCTGCAGGTCCCAGGCGAGGGAACACTGAACCCTTCTGCCAGGTGCCATTGTAGTAAGTGAACGGCAACTCCAGGTGCAACTCGGTCTCCGAAAGGATTGTGACTCGGCACTTGTTTGGCAAATCTCGAACGAGCTCCTTGTTGAAGAACGATGTGGGAAACTCCAAACCGTCCTGAGATACGAGCAGGCTCGGATAGCATTCGTGTTGTGGGAGGATGGAATTGAGGTTGATGTAAACGAATAATGACGCACCCTCCGTTGCGTACTGCTGAAACCACTGAACCGCAGTAATTATGTTCCTCATTGTTGGTTGTAACCGCTCATCCGGGTGATCGTCCACTACGGTAAGAATACACTTGTCGGTCATGCCATGTACCTTCTTCAGCCAGTCCTGTACGCACCTTGCATCGTGCAACGCGCCACGTTGCTGAAGGGAGTCGCTAGCGATGATCAGGGCGTGACGGTAGGTGGCAGTTTGGGCGCCGCTGGCAACTATTGTCTGCTTGTCCAATTGCTTCCGCAGGTTTTCTTCCAACTCCTTCTTGGCAGCTGCCACCTTGACCTCATAGCCCTGCCGTTCTTTCTTGCGTCCCTGACGTCGCTCATCCTTCTCGCCACTGTCGGGTTTTTTGGGGTTTCGGACCTGGGGTTCGAAATCATTGGCGCTCGAGAAGTCGTCTGGGCGGATGGATGCAGCCAGGTCCATCAGGTCCCGCATGAGGACGTTTTGCGCCTGGGAAAAGTCTCCGTCGTTGGCATTCAATACATGATGAATTTTCTTGTCTGGTAACTGAGGGAAGAGTGCCTTCAGCTCCCAGAAGGGCACCAACTTTTTCTTCTGGATTTCCACATGCGATACCTCGGCCAGAACCTTCTTCTGACGTGCGGGAATCAGATGGTCCTTGTTATAAACCTCATTGTGTTTTGCAGGGTAAGCATCACGCTTCCTGGTCAGCGGTGATGTGGAGCTAGAGTCCGAAAAACTGCTGCTCGAATCCGACTGGAATTCCTCCTCGTAAAACACATCATTCAGCTGCGTTGGGCATTCGCGGTTAAGTTCTAAAGGCATCGCTATCGAGCTTTCAGCTGCGTACTTGCCTTTCTGATCGATTTCAATTTGTAATCGAACCTCTCCGCTGGCACAACCCTCCAAAGGGGTAAGCGGATACCAACCGTCGCTGATCCGGTGAGGGTTCATACGTTCGAGGTCAATGGACGCCTGGCCCAAGGGATTGTTGAGAACTGAGCTGTGTGACCAGAGCTCCACGGTCAGAACCTTGCTTGCGTGCTCATACACTGGGATTACAAAGGCCTTGTTCCAGCGAGGGGTCGTGTCATTGTTGAGAACACTAGTTTTGCATTTGGATCCAATCCAGTAGAATTTGGCATACGGATTGCAACGCGAACCCTTCGGAGATACAAGTCCGCGAGCCTCGTCCACTGTTACGCGGACGTAGAACTGGGGGTGAACCATTGCAAATGTCAAATAACAATAACAGCGTCTGACTCATGATGGAAGACACGACTCATGATGTCACTGCTTTGTTCTTCCAACCGCGCGTGGGAAAGCGATTGGTAGATTTCGCCTTTTAGAATGACGGCTTCGATGAACGGCGATATTTCATTGTTTAACGCTGAAGTTCAAAGCGACGCCATTGACTGTTCTTGACACGTCTCCATTTGTAACGTTGAACTCGAACCTATAATATATCAAAATCCTGATGTCGAAACTCGTTCTCGTTACTGGGGCTACCGGCTTCGTTGGCTCTCACGTTGTGAGTCGGCTTTTGATGGAGGGTTACCGTGTTCGTGGCACAGTCCGTGACCGCAAGAAGGCAGAGTTCCTCAGAGGGCTACCCAAGGTGCAGGCAATCGCCCCCCCGAACGCAGAGTGAGAACCTACAACTGGTTGACGCCGATCTAATGAAGGAGGACGGTTGGCTAGAGGCTTGCCGGGGCATCGATGTAGTGATTCACGTGGCGAGCGTGTTCAAACTTGGGCTGTCGGAGGAAGCGGTGGTCGCGCCGGCTGTCACTGGAACTCGGAATGTGATGACTGCAGCAGCAGATGCAGGCGTTCGGCGCGTGATTGTAACCAGTTCCATTGCAGCCATTTATGGAGGACATCCGTTGACAACGTGAGTGCAGGCAGGGCTTCTAAGGCAGCACGACCTTCACTGAGGATATGTTCAGTGTGCCTGAGAGTGGGTTGTCGAACAACGCAACACAGAGTCGCCCAACTATGAGAAAGCCAAGGTTCTCGCTGAAAAGGAAGCTTGGGCCATAGCTGGATCGCGAGACATCGAACTTCTGACGGTTAACCCTGGCTACTGCATCGGTCCTAGTGAGTGAGAGCCCCCGTGCGAATTCAGTCCTCCATGCGTCACAAGGCACCTGCGAGTCGTCGTTTATGCTTAAGCAACTGTTGGAGCACTCCATTCCTCTGGTGCCAGACGTTGTGTTTCCAGGTGTTGATGTACGAGACGTCGCCGAAATTCATGCGCGCCTGATTGAATACACGCACCCAAGGTGAGTCAGTTGTCTTTTGATCCCAGCCTGCTTGAGTTCCACAAGAATCCGAGCTTGGGGAGATTCATAGCTACCGGCGATAAAGGCAAGAGCTACCTTCAGATGTCACAGCTTCTGCAAGCTAATTTTGGCTCGTTGGGGTTCAGGACACCTTCCCGAGTGTGCCCAACATGGCTGATGAAGTTTCTAGGTTTGTTTAATTCCCAGATGGCTGACGCGGCGAAAATTTCAGGCCTTCGTTGCTACGCGCCAAATACGAAGACCGCTGGCGCGTTGGGCATTGAGTTCAAGGACACCAGTAATGCGATAGTAGCGCATGCGCAGAGTTTGCTGGATTTCGGAATCGTCCTGCCCAAGTATGTGCACTGATCGTATTCTTTCTGTTGGTGGCAGACTGAGTAATTATTACAACATTTGAGTGATGGCTGTCAGAAGCATAGATATCAACATCAAGTGGGCCTTGCACAATCCACTCACCCAGCGGCGTACAGAAGTCGCTCGCCGACTATTCCGAGAGAAGGCTGTTGTTTCTAGGATTCGAAGGGGCGCTGACGAAAATTGATACGGAGAGTTTCCTCAAACCCTACATCCAGATGAAGGATGAGCTGTTCTCTCTGGGAGACGTGGTGCTAGTCGTTCCAAATGATGAGGCGGTGGCTGCCCACTGGGTGAGAGTTGTCGGAATACCGAAACCGTTCAACGTGCTAGCGGATCCCGAGTGCCATCTTGTAGAGGCTCTAGGCATGAAAACCTATATCAAGGGCCTGGGATTCCGATCTCGTAGATTCGCAGTACTGATTGAGCATGGTGAAGTGCTTAAGTGTGTACCGGTGGCGTCGCCAGCAACGTTGGTAGCTACCTTCACGGCGGCAGTTGGCTCTCGATGCGTATCCAAAGACTCCGTTTTTTCTGACCACTGCGACGACACTCCCACTCCAAGAGCGATGGTCGAGGGCTTCGAGGATTTGTCACCTTTCTCTGCCTCACGGCCGGGCTTCACCGATGAAGTTCTGGAAACGCCGAAAACAACGTCGCCTGCCTCATCAGAAACGCCATCCGTACACTCGCAGTTCAGTCCGAGGCCGTGGAACTCATGCTCGGACTGCCCTGACTGCTCGGCGTCATCTCCGAGCAAGGACGCGGAAGCTCGGGCTATGGCGAAGAATACGGTGAAGCAGGTACTGTACAGAGTAATGTCCTCGTTGGAACAGGGTGTGATGCATACCAAGGACGAGGGATCCAGCGAGACTCCCGCGGGCCCAGGCGCTGAAACCAAAGCAACTGTCGGGGACATGAGCCTTGCTTCTGATCTCCCAACTACCTGGGTTCCTAGCAAGATGTGTTCGTCCAGCTCTTCCTCTTCGTCTTCGAGTTATGCTCCCTCTCCGATGGGCTCCCTCGCCAGCGAGAACAGCCTTCTCCAAGAACTCGTCGAGCTGAGCGACACGCCTGTGGTGCCTAGACTAACCCGCGAGGTCTCGAACCTCTTTCGTAGCACCGTGAGCACCGAGCTGCTACGGAGTAGCTCCATTGTGCCCAACCATTCACATGATGAGTCTTCACATGGTCCTGGATTGTTATTTGATGACTCATCACACGGGCCTCCCAAGATGTTGCCTTTGAGGGAATTAGATGCGGTCGAGGAGGGTGCCTCTCAAGAATTAACCAGAGACGTTTCTGAGGAGGTTCTCTCAGAAATCCTTTCGGAAGACGACGCCTTCAAAACTCCGCCTCCTGAAACTTCCAGAGAGCAGCGGAGACTACCCACCATTCGGTTGATTCCGACTCGTGTTAGAGGCTCCTCGTCCAACCTTAACAGGTCTTACTCCAGCGGCGCGCCTCAAGAAACGATCACGGCAGAAGTCTCTCAAGACGTGCTACCTCTTCAGTCGCTCCAGACAAGCCTTCCGCCTGCAGAGAGCTCTGGCATACCGGACTCACTACCGGAGGAGTACAGCGATGTGCCCCTGTCCTCTAACCGGTCTTCAGTTGACCTTCCCACAGTGTCGGGCGTCGAGCTGGAATCAGTGGACATTCCGTTCGCGGAAGAAGAGAAAGCGATCATCGAACCGATGTCAGCCACGTATCTGGAGAATGAGCTCCTGGACGTGGAAGTGAAGTCAGCCATGGATAACGAGAAGGATCTTAATAATAAGGTTCTGGAGGTGGAGAAGGATCTTGAGGATGAGGTCCTAGACGTGGAAGTTAAGTCAGCCATGGATAACGACAAGGATCTGGATAATGAGGTTCTGGACGTGGAAAAGGATCTGAAGGATGAGGTCCTGGACGTGGAAGTGAAGTCAGCCATGGATAACGAGAAGGATCTGGATAATGAGGTTCTGGACGTGGAGAAGGATCTGGAGAATGAGCACCTGGACGTGGAGGTGAGGTCAGCTATGGATAACGAGAAGGATGAGGTTCTGGACGTGGAGAAGGATCTGCAGGATGAAATTCTGGACGTGGAAGTGAAGTCAGCCATGGATAGAGAGAAGGGTCTGGATAATGAGGTTCTGGACGTGGAGAAGGATCTTGAGGATGAAATCCTGGACGTGGAAGTGAAGTCAGCCATGGATAGAGAGAAGGGTCTGGATAATGAGGTTCTGGACGTGGAGAAGGATCTTGAGGATGAAATCCTGGACGTGGAAGTGAAGTCAGCCATGGATAACGAGAAGGATCTGGAGAATGAGGTTCTGGAAGTGGAAGTGAACCAGAAGAAGACTATTCTTGAGTCTGAGCAAAGCGACCACTCTCCAACCTCTAGTGTTCCCTCTGAACGCGATCTGTCACTTGATGGTTATTCCAAGCCAAAGAAACGCAATTGGTTTAAGAAGGCGTTCCGTGTGTGACCGTGTGACGTCCTATATTCCAACATTCTTATGATTATCAGTGTATTTCACCCCTGTCAAGATTCGGTCGTTCCCGTTATTGCGTCTCTCTTGACGGGCCAGCCAAGAACAAACCTCAAGAGCCTAATCCGCTTTACTGAGCAGAATCGCGAGACAGTCACGTCTATTCGACATCTTGCTAGCTTCTGGGAAACTATCTACGCTCACAAGTCCAGCGCGAGTGTTTCTTTGACCCATTTGGCCGGGTTCACCTTTTGGACCGATGCCATGAGAGGAACGATCCAGCAGATGAGCTTCATTTTTGCTTGCCTCTGCGGCCTTGGGT
>NW_027151713.1:0-2080 GCF_019968955.1 Porospora cf. gigantea A | reverse complement strand
AGGAATGGTACGGCTGGCACTTCCCCGAACTTGCCAAGATTGTCAGCGAGAACGCCGTATTCGCGAAGGTCGTCCGGGCTATTGGTTTCAGGACCAACACGAAGCATTGCGATCTTAGTGAGTGCGTACCAGATGACCTCGAGGTCGAGGTCAAACAGGCCGCCGAAGTTTCTATGGGAACTGAGATCGGTCAGGATGACTTGAACAAGATTTTTGACCTGGCGGATACTGTCTTGGAGCTGACTGAGTACCGTGCCTCCCTGGCCGATTACCTTAAGTTCCGTATGGAGGCAATCGCTCCGAACCTTACTTACGTCGTGGGCGAGCTGGTTGGTGCGAGATTGGTTGCGCACGCTGGAAGTCTCGTGAACTTGGCAAAGTTCCCCAGTTCCACTGTTCAAATTCTTGGAGCTGAGAAGGCTCTCTTCAGGGCTTTGAAGACCAAGAAGAACACTCCCAAGTACGGCCTCATCTACCATGCTACTCTAGTGGGCCAGTCAGTACCCAAGCTCAAGGGGAAGATCTCTCGAACGCTGGCCGCCAAGCTCAGTCTGGCCTGCAGGGTGGACGCGCTCGCGGACTCTAACGATGTCACGGTAGGTATGGAATGTCGGGCATTCGTCGAGCGGAAGCTGGAACAGCTCAGTGACCAGGCAGCTCGTGACCAGACCACGTCCTTTGCCAAGCCAGACATGCAAAAGTACCAGCCCAAACGCGCTCGCGACGGGGCCGACGAGTCTGCCAAAAAGCGAGTGAAGGCGTGAACCGTTGTTGTCTACTGAACACGTTGTGATTGTGAGCGTACAAAACACCTGCTTGATGAGCATTGCGTCTTGGGAAGGAGGCAACGAGAGCTATGTGCACAAAGCAAGTGAAAGTGTGATAGCGTATCAGACCGGAATCACTGGTGCTTCTTGCAGGTCTTTCTTATTGATCGGAGCCTTCTTAGGAACACGTTTCTTGGTGTTGTTTCTTGCAGGAATCCTCCCTTCCTTTGGGACATCCGTCTTGTTGACGGGAACCCCTTCCTTTGGGACATCCTTGTTTATGGGAACCCTTCCTTTGGGACATCCTTCTTGTTGACGGGAGAACCCCTTCCTTTGGGACAACCCCTTCACCCCTTTTTTTGGGACATCCTTCTTCCTTTGGGACATCCTTCTTGTCGATGGGAACCCCTTTCTTGGGGACGTATTTCTTGGAGACGTATTTCTTTGGGACATCCTTCTGGACCGCAGCCGCTTCCTTTGGGACATCCTTCTTCTTGACCGGAGCCGCTTCCTTTGGGACGTCCTTCTTGTTGACCGGAGCCGCTTCCCTTGGGACATCCTTCTTCTTGACCGGAGCCCTTTTCTTTGGGACATCCTTCTTGATGACGGGTACCCCTTCCTTTGGGACCTCTTTCTTGTTGACGGGACCCCTGTTCTCTGATTGGTAACATACTTGGAGGTTAACGTCATTCTCCCTCAGAGGGCCCTTAACCACCAGATGAGGTGCGAGTTGGACCATCCAGTCGGGTTCTATGGGAGTGCAGTTATGAAGGTAAAGTCGATTCCCCGAACGTAGAGCGTCCGTGAACACAATCCAAGGAGCCGCTGATGGACAGAAGCCCACAGTGGCGTAGTCTGTTGCCATCAGCCGATACTTAGATTTGGAAGACTGTTTCGCCACATTTTGAATGAAGCCAAAACAGAGCGCTCGTTGCACAAGTGTAAGGTCGCCTCGGCACGAAGCCAGGGGGATCTCTACCTCCGTGCAAATTCGACGCAGCTGCAATCGAGATAGGTCGACGCGTCTCATACCGACAAGGCACACTCCACGTGCAAGAGCCCACCCCTGAGACTTCGTTGGGTGCCTGACGACACGCCTCCACGACCAGTGCAGCTTCAGAAGGTCTATCGGACTGTAGGATGGAGTCCGCTTTCTGCTTTCCAAGCGTGTGGCCGCCTCTGGCGTGGAGAACAGAGACTCTTCTTCTTCCAACATGGCCGCGATGGTTAGCAACTCTTCGGAGCATCCGAGCTCTTCCGACTTCAGCAAGGCGCTCGCCAGTTCGGGCGGGAGTGGGAATCTCGACATGAGC
>NW_027151712.1:0-2093 GCF_019968955.1 Porospora cf. gigantea A | reverse complement strand
GCTTCCTGAAGGCTCTTGAGAATCTTTTTGCGTAGGTCTTTGTCTTCCATACCTTTCGTATCATGACAGATGATGAAGGACTCGTAAGCTTGTTTTCCACCGACTTCAACCTCCTTGCCTCCAGCGCCGACAGGCCACAGAATCTTGGCAGAAGACAAGTCTTCGACTATGCGGAAGGCCTCATCGTTCTCAAACCAGGAACCGAATTCTGTGTTGTAGTACTTCTGAGTGCCTCTGTAACTGCTATCGAATCCCCAGAGACCAATATCGGGTTCATTATTTCCCTTGTGTGGAAAGTCGTCAGTGATCAGCATCGCGACACGTGCACGCCTCCCAGCCGCAAAGGCAGACTCCCAGAAAAAAGGGTCAATGGCGGCCTTGCCAAACGCATCAAACTGGTTTTCCTGGAAATCCTTTCCACCGGAGATCTTCACGTCATCCCAAATTGACGAAGTTTCGTCGAGCGAATGTAGGGAGATCTGCTCCACGTAACAGCGGTCCTCACCCCCACCCGTGACATCAAACTTTGGAGACCAAATGCCCCACCCGTCGCCGTAACCGTGGATGGGGGCAGGCTTGTCGCCAAACGTTGCCATTCCGTACTGAGCCTCACCATAAGTACGCTCTAGGGAAGCCACAAGATTTTCTATGACTCTCTCGCTTGAGAAGCTTTGTATAAGAGCTTCAAAGGTGGCGGTGCTGTCCTGCACCTGCACGAGACTTATCTTGGGGTCGCATTCTCCAGTATAAATGGGCTCTCCGTATAAAGCCAAATCTTCCGGATTCGTTGGCACGTTTACCGTAACTCGGACAGCAGCAACGGACAAAAATAAGAGGAGTCCTTGGAGCATAGGAGATAATAGTTCGATATTGAATAAAAAGAACGGTGAATCGCTATGTCGTGTGGGGCGCGTGTAATTTTTCGTTGTATGTGAGTTTCAGGTGCGTATGCAGTGTGAGGTGTGCATGTTTGAGTAGAAGAACATAATTGTTAGAATGACATGCAAAGGTTCTAACATACATTTGTTTTTTGAGAACAAAATTATTAGGGAACGACACACAAAGGTTCTGGAGTGATGATCCCACAACAGTACGCATGCGACAACATTTTCTCGATGGAATATAAAAATTAGAGTGCAAAATACACTAGAACAATACTCAATTTGAATACTCTTGGTGGGCGGTAAAATGTCTTCAAATAACTGGAGGCTTCTTAGAAGAAGTCATCCTGGCCAACATTCATTTGGACCTCTCTGAAGTCGGACACCTCGTCTACGTCGACCTCTACATCCTCGACATCGTCATCTCTCTTCTTTGCAGCGGCTAGAAGGTACCACCCCAGACTTGCAACGGCCGCCACGCCACCGGCGGCGCCTACGGCCACGCCGATGACGACTACACCGCTGCCATCGCTTGGCACAGAAAGCACAGTGGTGGATTCGATGGTAGATGGCTCAGCGGTTGTAGGCACAGCAGTCGTAGGCTCAGCGGTCGTAGGCTTAGCGGTCGTAGGCTTAGCGGTCGTAGGCATAGTGGTCGTAGGTTTAGGAATAGTAGGCACAGCAGTCGTAGGCTCAGCTGTCGTAGGCTTAGGGGTCGTAGGCTTAGGGATAGTAGGCTCAGCAGTCGTAAGCTCAGCGGTCGTAGGCTTAGCGGTCGTAGGCTCAGCGGTCGTAGGCTGAGCGGTCGTAAGCTCAGCGGTCGTAGGCTCAGCGGTCGTAGGCTTAGCGGTCGTAAGCTCAGCGGTCGTAAGCTCAGCGGTCGTAGGCTCAGCCGTCGTAGGCTTAGGGGTCGTAGGCTTAGGGATAGTAGGCTCAGCGGTCGTAGGCTCAGCGGTCGTAGGCTTAGCGGTCGTAGGCTCAGCTGTCGTAGGCATAGCGGTCGTAGGCATAGCGGTCGTAGGCTCAGCGGTCGTAGGCTTAGCGGTCGTAGGCTTAGCGGTCGTAGGCTTAGCGGTCGTAGGCTTAGCGGTTGTAGGCTTAGCGGTCGTAGGCTCAGCGGTCGTAGGCTCCGTAGTGCTAGGCTCCGTAGTGCTCTCCGTAGTGCTAGGCTCCGTAGTGCTCGTAGTGGTAGTCAGGTCATAACAGAAAACA
>NW_027151711.1:0-17427 GCF_019968955.1 Porospora cf. gigantea A | reverse complement strand
GCAACCTGCCCAAGGTAGACCCTCTTGTTTGCGTTCGGGATGTGCAGCTTCTTCGAGATGTGCAGCTTCCTGGCCCGAGATTGCTATCGGTGCCGTGTTTGTCGCCGCTATGCAGGACTCAGTCCTTTGCAAGAGCTCCTCACACTGTGTCTCCGCGTACGCTTCCCTACTACATGAACAACCACGACGTATGCAGCGCCAAAAGATACGCAGCGAGGTATAGGCGGCTTGGCCGGTGAACCACTGCTCGACGTAGCGCTCTCACCAGCCCTCTCTCCACCACCGGCAGGCCTTTCCACTTTCCGTCTGCATCGAACGTCGTGTGAGATTCGACGTCCCCATCGCGGCGACTGCGCAAGCACTGCTCCAATGCCTGGTCTAGCCTTAAGCCTAATGACTCCCTCTGCGCTTCGAGGGCCCGGACCTTGATGTGTGCTGAAGCAAGCTCGGACTCAAGAGATGCGAAGGCGGAGATCTGCGGGTTCCTCGTTTCTGTAGGCAGTTGTGCCAGCCGCTCTGATAAACGCGTGTTCTCTGCCTTCAAGTCTGTCACCAGCGAAGCAGTGGCCGTGTGCGTCAAGCGTTCATTGCACAGAACCTGCTGAAGGCACGTCAGCTGAGTGGTCAACGCTCCCGCCTCCTCTGCGCTGTCGTTTTGGGACAGTTTGTCCGAAGTCGCCAGCGTCACCGTCGCCATGGCCAGTCTCCGCTCCACTTCCTTACGACTGGCTACTGCCTTCCTTAGTTTCACCTCCATTGCTAGGCGAGCGTGTTCACAGTGCTCTCTCTGCTGGTCAGACCGCTGATCCACCTCCCTTATGAGCTGCTTGGACTGTTCCAACTCGTTCTGCAGCGAACGTATCATCTTCTGCGATTCGCTCTCAACACGTTTCAACTCTGCTTTGTGCCTTCCCCTGCATTCTTCCATCACGCTAGCCAGCTCCGTCTCCTTTCGCAGTTCCAAATCGTTAACCTGCTCCTTGAGTCTGCGAATCGCCACCTCCTGGTTCTTGAGGAGTCGTATTTCCGCCTCGTATGACTGCACTTGACTCTGAAGAGCGGCGTTGCCCTCGTTGCCCCCGGCAGCGAGGAGACGCAGACACTCCGCTTCTGAGACCGCACAAGCCTTAGCTAGCTGTCCGTAGCAAGCCAGCACATCCCGGAGTACCTCACTCGCGACCTCAGTGACATCTGCAGGGAGAAGGGATGCCAGCCGTTTGAAGTCGGCTGTGCGGCGTACGATTGTCTGCTTCCACTGATAACGGTTTTCGGCGCTACGTTCTCGGATATTTAGTCTCTACCTCCGCGAAATCATTTCAAGTACAGGGGTCTCGTTTGGACTGTCAGAGTTCACTGATCTCACAGTCACCATTCAATTCAGTCACGAAGATATTGGTATCGCTAAAGGATACGGCGAATATTCCCATCAAAGTGACCATATCCTGTTAAGTATGACGACTGGATTCGGCCTGCCTTCAGGACCACAACCACTTATCAAACCCGAGCCCAAGATGGAAACGATCAAGGAGCCTTTTCGGAACCATTCTTACGAATCAAAGGTGGGTCGTCAGGGAAACCACAACGAAGTCGCCAATATCGCCGCTTCTAGGCCACGAGGGCATCCTCCATAACGGCATCCTGAAGCAAGCTCCCGCAAGCGAAGGCCTGGAGAAGGATCAGAATTGGTACCCTCACGACGAGCTGCCCTCACCTTCTCGAAAGGCATCTAGACAGGTTTCCTGGGACGACGACATCGAGGAGGGAAGCCCGGCTGATGTAGCGGTATGTGCAAACATGTCTTATAAGCCGTAGTAAGATCAGATAACTGCTGACTGGCAATATCTTTACAGCGGAAGGAGTTCGATATTCTAA
The DNA here is from genome assembly GCF_019968955.1 of Porospora cf. gigantea A. Lineage (NCBI taxonomy): Eukaryota > Apicomplexa > Conoidasida > Eugregarinorida > Porosporidae > Porospora > Porospora cf. gigantea A. The sequence continues at coordinate 15,555 of NW_027151711.1, read as the reverse complement.
CAGCGGGTATCAAGATAACGAACTCCATGCCTGCAGACCAGAAGCGTAAGATTCAGAGGGCTAGGAACCGTCTCTCGGCCCAGAAGCACCGCGAGAAGCAGCGGGACATTCTGAGTACGCTGAAGGCACAATGTGAAGAGGAGCGTCAACGAGCCATGACAGCAGAGGTTCAGATAAACTTTCTGTCCAAGCGGAACGAGGAGCTTCGGAAGCAGCTGGAGATGGCTAAAGATCGTTCGACGCAGCTGGAAACGAGGATACAGTTTTGGGCGGTGTTTTCGAAGAAGTGCAAGTCAGGTAACGGGTCCGCCTGTGACGGAGATGCCATGAGCACTGCAGAACAGGACTTTCAAGCAGCTTGAACAGTGGACTACAATATGTCCAAAAAAAACCCGCTTAGTAAGCGGGTTCTTGGAAACCCGCTTCATCTCAATCATGAGCGACATTGACGTCCTGTCATTCAGTAGCATGGGCATGTGGTTACAGTGTAGACGATCCTTTTTGGTCGTGTGCACGTCGGCGGGGTCGTCGTATCGGAAAGCGCACGCTACAAAGGCTCCTGCAAATGCACCTCAACAGTAGCACTGCAATTACACACCCTATAAGCAGCACAATCCACAGCCACAACGGCCATGATATCGGGTTGGTGAGGTCGATCGCCAGCAACTCGTCGACGAACCAAGAGAACTTAGTACCCTCCGGCGCGTTCGGTTCCATTTATTGAAATCGCGGACGATTCTAACAGGCCGCCCCACACCGCTTTATTGTGCAATGGAGGTGAGTGTTTAAACATGAGGGACCATTGACGAAGGAACACTGACGGTCAAAGTCCCAATCTTCACGCTCGTGGTGCAATCGACGCGCATTGCCGCTCGGATAAGTGACAGGCTCACACTCGGCCGGGGCTGGAGAGGCGAAGGTGGAATATACAAAGCAGTTGTATCTTGGATTGCGTCTGGGAGATTTGAAGTCCCAAATGTGTCTGAAGTCCCAAATGTGTCAGAAGGCTCTTCAGAAGGGGGGATGCGGCGTACCTGGGGCCTTCTTCTGGAGGCCTGGGTCTCTTCTGGCCGGGCCTTTTGTTGAGTGGCTTGGGGAGTGTCAGGAGGTGAAAGGTCTAGATGTAGATGCGGAGCTATATATTGGAAAGCGATTTGCAATGCCTTTGCCGGCATTTTCTGTGGATAGGGATCTCCATAAAACCCGGCGTGGTATGACCGCCAGCCCTCCTGGAAGCGGGGTATAACCTCTTCGTAGTTGATATCGTGGCCCAGAGACCTCCGACAAAGTGCCTCCCACAGGGACGGACACAGAAGGACTAACAAGCACTCCGTCGAGTATCCGGAGCACTTAGAAAACGCCGTTTCCAAAAAGGTGCATGCGCGATGTCTTTCCTTTGGGGCCTGTTTTGTAATGTCCTTAATCATTGAGGGCACACTCCCCTTGATGGGACTGTTCTCCCAGGCTCGGGACATGACTCCTCTACGGTCAGAGTTGTCGATGTCCTCCAGAAGGCGGGCCCTTTCTTCCTCAGAGAGCTGAATGCCCTCCTCAGCAGCCAGCTCCGTTACCAGTTTCAGAGTCTTGTTAACCAGACGAGTGGCCTTCTGGTACTCCTTGTTGGCCCTTTTCACAAGAGAGTTCAGTGGTTTTTGAGGGACATCCACGAAGCGTCGTACCTTGGGAGGTTCCATGGTGCTCTTTCCCCACAACCACTCTCGATCTGTCAGGATCCCCACAAGACCGTTCTCAACCAAGAATAGGCCTGGATCAGGCAGCTCATCCGCATTCTTCGGCAGGCAGAAGGAGTGAGAATCCGTTTCGTAGCGAATTGCTTTACCAAATTCCAATCCATCCTCGATGGTGCGTCTTATCGCCTCCGACCTCAACGTCTCCACCTTCATGAAGCTGTCCAGTCCCACACCTGTGCGCCACATATCATGGATAGTCCACCAGCCAGCCTTCGGGCACGTCCCTCTCCAATTGTTTGACATGATGCCATCCATGATGAGCAGGCACATGATAATAGAGGTCTTGGTATCCACAGATCTCACAAGAGCCAACATTTCGAGGAAGTCTGACAACAGCTCTGTGCGCGCGCGCACGTCTGTCACTATGCCTAGCTTTAACTCGAAGTTCGTGAAGACCCACTGGAGACACCGTTTCCAGGATGGCGTGTTCGACAGCGCTGTTGAATGGGAGTAGATCAGCGCATTCAACAATTCATATCGGCAATAGTGAAGGAGATCTGCACACTCATCAGGTGTCCGCGGAGTACTGAGATACGCGCTGGCGTACTCTTGAGTGATTTGCCGTTCCGGGTCGTCCATAAGTCCGACGAAGCCATGCAGCAATGGTTGGAGCTCCGTAGGCTGCCGGGAGAGGGCGTCTATGTGACCCATTGATGGTGCAGGACCGAGAACGATCAGTGCCATCTTCTTTAGGGTTTCCAGTGGGATATCTTCGATGCCGTCAACCATCTTGAGCAGCTCGCGGATCAGTTCCTGCAATTGCCCAGTGAACAGGGGTGTTATGTCATTCCCGCAGAAGCCACGCAGCGTCTTGTCTGCTGGTGTGATTATATGCGGTCTCCTAGTAGAATTTAACTGCGGCGCTTCCCCCAGCCCCCTGAGTTCCTCCAAAACAGTAAACAGCTGCCTTCGTCGCTTGGAAATGGCGGGAAATGTTTTAGCGTTGGACTTAGGTATCTTCTGATGCAGTCCCTTCGTAAACAGACTGCAGAGTAGCACAGAATTTCCCACTCTCAAAGGTGTCGGTTGCAATATCATGTGAAAAAAGCAGAGTTTTGATCTCCCACCTGCGAACAACCATAGGTCAAGCGCAGTCACAACTTCGGTCGGATACAAACAGCGCCACCCACACTGCTACCGCGGTATTCGGTTCATGAGGATCCACAACAGTCCGTAGCAGCCGCCTAGTAGAAAAGCCGCCACTCCAAAGACGCTTCTCCAACGGCTATCATCGCCTCTCGCGACGTAGGCAGTGAGGGCGTCAGTCAAAAAGAACGATACCAGTCCCGCAGTGACGGAGGCGAACGCCATGAGAGATCCAAAGAACCGGGCTGGAAATTTTTCGTTGAGGTAGGCAACGATCACTGTAAAGACGGAGCCCTTAACCAGCAAGATGCACGCGCATCCCATGAACTGCACCCACAGCTTCGAAGAGAGGACTGACAGACAGGTGGTCAGCACGAGCGTGGTCAACCACACAGACACGGGAAGGCATCCGACGCGGTCTATCAGTGTCGCCTGCCCCACACCAAACACCACGGACAGCGGAAGTAGGTTTTCGTAGATAGGAGACAGGGTTTTGTCATGACCACTCACTCGGAGCAGAGCGTCGACAGTGCCGTTGTACAGGTTGACTGTCAGGGTGATCACCAGCCAGAACGCCAGGAAAAGTAGGTACTCAGGTGACTTCACGCACTCCCCCACCGTTAGCGTCGCCGTCTCGTCATCGATGCTGACAGGGGCCTCTAGGCGCGCCTCTTGGAGCAATAGGGCGTCTTCGGATTCGTCCGCATTGGGGAACGGGTCAGAAGGGACTATGTAGAGAACCAGGGCTCCACTGAGTACGCAGTTCAACACGAGCAAATAGATGGACATGACAGCGTCCAGTCCTAGGAGCACCAGCGAATTGACCACGATAAACAGGGACGATCCCACCTCACAGAATCCCATCATCAGCCCTATAAGGGTATTGGGCTTCGAGAACAGGTTCGCAACGGACACCAGTGAATTAACGATGGCCTGTATTGAGGCGCCGTGCAGAACCATTGCCGGTCTCAGCCCCAGAAGTGACCCTGGCAGCATCCCGAAGTAGGAGACGAGAAGCGCAAGGCACCCTACGAACGCAGTGATTTTCGGCCCCGCCACGTCAAGGATTACGCCCGAGAGCCCTCCAAGCACCATGTCGCCAGTGAAGTACGCGAAGTAAGCCTTGTTGAAAGACTCCTCGGCTTCCGAACAAGGCTCCAGTGGGTCATGACCGGAGTGCACACAATGGTCCAACCCAACAGAGGTCCAGTACTTCACAGTGGCTATTTTGTTTTGGGGGCCGTTTCCTGCGAAGTAAATGAGATAGAACGCCGCGAGCAGCAGCGCCCATCGACGCACCCCCATTGCACCTTCTACAGATTGCACCACAGGGTGGTGCGGATCGCTAGCGCTCCAATGGAGATTTCATGGGCAGACTCTACTGCGGCCGTGTCGGAAATAGCCGTTCGGCCTGGCCGCATCAGCGAAGTGGCGCCGCACCCGGTCACGGGAGATATGTGGGGAAGGGGGGCGACGGAGGTATTATACCTGTGACCCCTCGGGCTGTCCTGGGATTTAGGCGAAGCTCCCGGCCTGGCCGAGACGCCCGCCGGCTTAAGCGAGACGCCCGCCGGCTTAAGCGAGACGCCCGCCGGCTTAAGCGAGACGCCCGCCGGCTTAAGCGAGACGCCCGCCGGCTTAGCGTTCACATCGGGTGGTAGGGGCTTCGCAGGGGGAGGAGGCGTTAGCTGGGATAGAGCCGTCGGGAGTTTCAACCTCGCGGCAAGCGATGGGAATACCGAAACAATGACGTTCGTGGGCAGATTCTGTCGAATTGGGCGTGTTGAGGGGTTTGCGATCTGCTCCACGAACTGCTTGTACAAGCCAGGAAAGGTCCGCGCTAGAGAGCATTGGGGCCTCTCCCTGACCTTCGCCATCAGTGCCGGCTCGAAGGCGGCCAGCACCGACTCGTAGTCAACGTGGTCTCCGAACGCGCGTTCTCTGAGGAGGTCTAGCGTCGTGTAGCCCACCAGAGCGATGTGGGCAAGCGACCCTAGCGATGTCTTGGTCGAGAGCTGCTTGTTCAGATAAGTAATCCAAGGGTCCTTTCTGAACGAGCGAGGCTTTTTTGTGAAATCCTTAATCATTGAGGGCACACTCCCCTTGATGGGACTGTTCTCCCAGGCTCGGGACATGACTCCTCTACGGTCAGAGTTGGCGATGTCCTCCAAAAGGCGGGCCTTTTCCTCCTCAGAGAGCTGAATCCCCTCCTCAGCAGCCAGCTCCGTTACCAGTTTCAGACTCAGGTTAACCAGACGAGTGGACGTCTCGAAGCTTTTCGTCGACAATCTTACCAGCTCGTCGATGTCATATTCGGCAACTGCACGGAATCCACAGGGTTGATAATGCTGGCTGCCATGTATCCAGCGGTTTTCCGTCAGCAGAAAGAGCAGGCCGTTCTGGGCAATGAAGGTTCCTGGATCCGGTAGGTGATCTGTGTTTGGTGGCAAAACGGGCCCAATATTCGGCTCGAACCTAATCCTGCGGCCGAAATCCATGCCAGCATTCAATGTTGCCATCACCTCCGGATCCAGTCGTACGCGGTCCTTCATATCAAGCATACACATCACGGATTCCACTGATTGCCAACCCAGCAAGCTGTGCCTGCATCGTGAAGGGATACCGCGCATCATGGAGTCCATCAAGCACAGACACACTGCCGCAAGTCCAGCCTCCCCTTTCGCAGACGCCACCATCGCTATCAGTTCCAGAACGTGAGAGGCTACCTCCGCCATCGCAGCGGCTCCCCTCCTAGTTGCCAAGAAGAGCTCCGTGTCAACAACAATCCAACTCCACAATGTGACTGAACTCTCAACTCGATCTCCTGCATCCCGAATTTTCCAGAGCAGCGAGCGGCGACTACGGTCGTAGAGGGGATGGAATTCACTTGCGGGTCTCGGTTGGGTGAGGAAAGACCTCATGGTTCCAAGTGTGAAGCGGTTCTCAAGGAGCGGGTCACCAAAGGCACCCAAGGCGCCCCGTAGGTTGCTGTGGGCAAACAGCATGGAGACTCTCCCGCAGAATGGATGAGGACCCGTGCAGATGCGACGAATCTTCGCTATGGACGACGGTGAGAACACCTCCCTTCCGTCCACGATGCGACACAACTCCAGCAAAATATGTAGCAGCTGGTTGCCGAACACCGGGACAATGTCGCTTCCACAGGACTCCATCAAGTATTGCAGGTCCAGTTCCAACGTGGGAGACAATTTGTGATACAATACCTGCGGCGGCGCCCCCATCTCCTGGAGTTTGTCCAGAGTTAAACGCAGTAGTTGGCGTTGAGGTGACACGTCCAGAGATGGTGCGAGGGAGCGCCCAATCCTGTCATTAAGCAGTAGGCTGCAGACGAGAAGTCCATCTCTAGGCCGTCCACCATTCAATATCATGCAGAAAATCTGGCAAATGATGTGCCGAGCGGCTCACATGAAATGCTGCCGATACACAGGCAACTTCTCATTGTTGTTGGAGGGTTAATCTGCAACCGAGGAAGGGGTATGCCTCTCATCACCCAACGTGGAAGGGGTTTTGCCGCATGGCTCATTGCCGCTTTTGGGGACACATCTGTTTTCGGAGGGTCAGTAAAGGGGGTGGGGAGTTTCGAAGCCGTCTTGCGACACTTAGTTTCCACACACCGAAGACGGGAGGAACCGCCTTTCACCTCGGATCCAGTAGCTGCCTGCACTTTGGAGAGGGCTTGGTTGAAACCGGGAACCAAACCTGTGAGATTTGGCAGCAAAGGACACACACCACGGATGGCCGCTGCTGAAACAATCTGTCGCGGAGGGCGTGTGTTGGGGTCCGACATTTGCGTCATGACCACCATGCAAATGAAAGGGTGGGTGGCGGAGAAGGCGTATCGGGGCCTCTCCCTGAGCTTCGCCATCAGTGCCGGCTCGAAGGCGGCCAGCACCGACTCGTAGTCAACGTGGTCTCCGAACGCGCGTTCTCTGAGGAGGTCTAGCGTTGTGTAGCCCACCAGAGCGATGTAGGCATGCGTGACTAACGATAAGGGATCAATCAGGCCTTGCATCAGAACCTCGTTGTCCCTAGATTCCTTTCCGCCTTTCGTTTTTGTGAAATCCTTAATCATTGAGGGCACACTCCCCTTGACGGGACTGCTCTCCCAGGCTCGGGACATGACTCCTCTACGGTCAGAGTTGTCGATGTCCTCTAGAAGGCGGGCCTTTTCTTCCTCAGAGAGCTGAATCCCCTCCTCAGCAGCCAGCTCCGTTACCAGTTTCAGAGTCTTGTTCACCAGACGAGTGGCCTTCTGGTACTCCTTCTTGGCCCTTTTCACAAGGAATCCGAGCTTCATGCGTAGTTTATTGTACAGCTCGTCGTCACGGCTCGGGGGTGAATCAACCAACAACTCGAGAAGGTCGTTCTCCAGAAGAAATGCTGCTGGCTCAGGTAGGTCCCCGGAGTCCCGGGGAAGTCTAATGCCGTGATTGGGGTCAGGTCGAATAAGTTTTCCGAAGTTAATACCATCTTGGAAGGTGTCAACTAAAACAGTTGGCTTGGTAAGAAGTGAATCGAAGTACCTATGGCAGCCCCTGGCCGCGAATCCATCAACTATCACTCCCAGGGCCCACCACCCAGACATGGGGCACATCGATATCCAAGTACCAGCGAACACCGAGTCCATCATCAGCATAATCGAGGTGAGCATGTCACGTGAGTGACGAGTCTGGGGATTCTCCGAGGACCCAAGAGTAAACACCTCCAGAACTCCAGCAACAGCGGATTGGCGCGGACCGCGATCGGAGTTCGATGCCAACACAAGCGCCAAATCCATGAAGATCCAACTCCACATGCGCTCCCACCCGTATTTTAAGTGGAGAAGGGAGTCGTGAAGTTTTAACCATATGCAAGCCCGACTGCGCCTGAGCATTTGCCGGCACTCATCGACCGGCTTCGGTTCACTGAGAAATGTCTTCATAGCGTCGTGGGTTAGGTGGCTCACATGCGAGCTCATCAAACCGAATATAGGCCTTAGACAGGGGAATTCATACAGAGTGGCCAGTTGGCCTGGGTATGGATTGGGCCCCAGAAGAATATCCGCCACCTGAGTCACCGCTTTCTCGGAGAGCCCTCCCGATAGAATCGCGACCTCGACTTGCTGGAGTAATGTTCGCAGCTGCCCACTGAAGATGGGTGTCACTTCCTCACCACAGTACAGCAAAAGACCCTGTCTGTACTCCTCAAACCAGTTTGCCTTTTGGGGGAGCCGTAACGAGGGTACTGGTACTTCACCAAGCCCCCTGAGTTCCTCCAAAATAGTATTCAGCTGCCTTCGTCGCTTGGAAACGCAGAGGGTTGTGTTAGCTGTCTTCTGATGCAGTCCCTTCGCGAGTAAACTGCCAAGCAGTGCAGTTTTCCCCCCTCTTAGGGGAGTCAGTTGCAATATCATACGAACAAGAAACTCTCTATTAGATACCTCGGGACGCCCGTTTCTTCAGCGCTTCCTCGCGTCTCCTATCTCGTTCGGCCCGCCTTGCCTCCTCCGCCTCCTGACGCTCTGCTTCGGCGGCGACACGTGCGGCTTCGGCGGCATCATCAAATGCCGGCTCCTCAAATGCCGGCTCCTCAAATGCCGGCTCCTCAAATGCCGGCTCCTCACCCACAAGGTACTTCCTCAGCAGGACATCCCTGTAGTCAGTCCACCGGCCTGAGATCGCCTCTACTCTTCCTGCGAAGCTGCCCAGCGACATCTCTGATCGGCTTATGTTCGCCTGCACTGCGTTTCGTAGCGTTTTCAAAAGCTGATCCGTGTGCACTGCGACATCAGAGACCCGATACACCGCCGCCTCATCCAGTCTGACTTCGCTGAGCTTTGGAAAAGGCTCTACTGCCTGCTTATAGAGCAACCACATGCGGTCTTCCTTGTCATTAGGAAGAAATGTTGATAGCTCGATTCTGCGAGACGGTGTCGGTGTCGGCAAGTCCATTAATAATGATAGCTTTGACTATAGAAACTCAAAGAGAACGAATTAACGAAGTCAAATGACGTCAAGATCAAGGTCATCGTCATCCAGGCTGGACGATTCTTCGTCTACATCCGATTCAGCGGCAGCGACATCTCCGAACTCCACAGCGTCAGACAAGTCGTTGTCGTCGGCACCATCGAACTCGTTGATCTTCGTCAGATCCGGGATCTCTCCCTGCTGTTTCAGCTGCCGGGCTTCGTCAGGCGTGTACTTGTAGATGACGTCACCCTTGTCATCTTGGTACTCACGAAGAGAAAGCAAAACGATGTCGCCAACGGTGATCCAAACTTTCTTCCGCATTTTGCCTCGGATATGGCACAGCCGCTTCTGATTATCAAAGCAGTTGGCCTCTAGGCGACCGTGACCGAGCATCCGAATCACTTGTGCGTACTCCTGCATCTCAGTTTTGAGAAGCAGTTCTCGCTTGTCACCGAAGTTGTGGTTCTTGCCTCGTCTTCGGTTCTTACCTCCTTTGCCTTTGACCTTCGGCATGCTAAAAACTGCGTATTACCGATGGATGCTTTCATCGATGATTGTAGTGACATTCTTCGACTGCATGAAACCAGAGTTCCTGAAGCCATTTCCCCTGAGAAGTGAGTGAAGAAATACAGCACTCAGAGATTGGTTTTGATGGACGTCAGCCTTGCCTGTCGAGGCTCAGAGGACCTCACCTTCAGGGACCATCGCATCCGTGAAATGCTTCCGAGAGGGCTCTCACTCGTGGGCTCGCATATCGTTCGTCGGGGCTTGATGAAGTTCTACGACCTTGACATGAACGACCTCGAGGACGTGCGGATGTGTCTCGGTGGATGTCCCGAAGCGGTTTGCGTACAGGTTCTCGAGAAAATGAATGGATGCAACTGTCAGATATCGTTCTGGCCGCCGCTGGATGCGTGGGTTATCGCATCAAAGAACGTCAGTCTCCTCGCTCGGTCTGAAGCGGACCTGGCCCTATACTCCTACCGAACTCACGAAGCCTCACCGGATCGCTTCCGTGTTGCCAAGGGATTAGGCCGTCTGTGGTTTTCGCTGCTGCCTTCCCTGGACGGCGCCGCTCTTCGCGAGGTCCTGGCTGGCCTTACCTTGGTGTGCGAGGCACAGATCGACGAACAGCACCTGGTGGAAGACTCGCAACCTCTAGTTATCTTTGCAGCCGTTAAAAATAGCACTGGGAAGCTCATGACCGAGACCCTTACAATGGAGCTCGTGGAACGACTGGGACTGCGATTCGCTCGTATGCAAACGGCGGTGGAGTCTCAGGGGTGGTCACTGTCACCGACTGCTCGGCAGGGCAGCGTACTTGCATGGGACCAGGCTGTGGCCTTCCTACAGTGGGCGGGGGACGAATTGCCTATCACGGCCTCGGGAGAAGGAGTCGTGGTGTACTTATCGTCAGGCTCCCATCACTGCTTGCTGAAGGTTAAGACAGTGTCCTACAGATTTTGGCGGAAAGTAAGAGAAACCTTGAAGCATCAGACCTCCTCTGAAGCCACAGCCGCGTTGGGGACGGCTGAAGACAAGGAATGGTGTCGATACCAGCAGAGATTGCAGCCATTCCTCAAGGGCGTGGACCCAGCGGACTTGGAGCTGGCGCAGCGAGCATATCTGCTTGTCAGGCTGGCATTGACTTGTCAAGTGACTCCTCAGGCAGTGGTTGACTACGCAAGGGAGAGGGGAGTGGCGAACCTCCAGAGTGTACCCCGCCAGTGGCAGAGCTTCATCGATTTCTACTTCTTGGACTTCAGGCGGCTGGTGAGGGCCTTGCCGAATCCCAGATCCCTTCCACTCTTGCAGATGACTTCTAACCAGGCCATCGTGGTCCTGTGCCCTCCATTTTGGCATAAGGAGTATCTTCGGTCTAGGATAACGGACAGCATCCATGTCGAGGTGGCCCAAGGCATGCTGCCCAGCCTTTCCTTGAGCAAAGGTGGCGTGGAGTTTCCTTGGAGACGAGCGACATCCCGTCCGCCTGTAGTTTGTGTTCACACCTGCGAGTTGGCTTTGAAGTTGCTCGGTTTGCTGGAGGTTACACAGTCGGACGTGCTTGTCGATGCAAGCTTTGCCGGTCTGAGTGTGCCCTCTACATCTCCTGGGAAACGCCACGCCAGAAAGCGCCAACGTACGACGTCATCCGATTACAGACTGCTTCGGCTGGACTACACAGAAGCGGAGTGTAGTGCGGCAGTCACTGCGATGGTCTCTCAAGTGCTGCGAAATCCAGATGCATGCGCTAAATGCTGTGATGCGCAAGCCGCCCTGGGAAGACTGCAGGCTAAAACTCCCACATCTGTGAAGGTCTACAAGTCCCAAAATCTGGAGGTAGCCGCCACACATCAGGGCCTACGGGCGATCGCTAAATGCGGATGTCCCTACTCTCTGTCCTTGCAAGATTTCCTTACAACAGAGGAGAGCCGCCAACTGTTCGTTCAGCTGTTTTCCTCGTCTCAGCAGCGACTGTCCCTCTCGGTTGAAACTATTTCTAAGATTTCCGACAGTTCCCTGTCCATGCCACCTACCAAAGCAGCCCCTGGCCGACTGATAGTGCTCGTCCCCACAGGGTTTCCTGGAAGCGGGAAAACCACGCTACTGTCGGGATTGCTCGATCGCTCAGTGACGCGGTCCTTGTCAGGATTTGATGCGTTGAACGTGGTCTACCTCTCGAGTGACTCCATGACTGAGGAGCTGCTCCGCCAAGAATCGAAGCCTGTGACGCGGGAGAGAGTCTTGAGCTGCATCCGCCGAGCACGGGATCGCTTCCAAGCGGAGCTGCAGACGGCGACTCGCCAAGCGGCCAGCGCCACGCTTCTCGTCCTTGACAAGAATCATCCTCCAGACAGCTGGAGTCCCCTGCGGCGGAACCTGCAGTCGTGGTTGCCGTCGGAGATGCAGCTGCAGCTGGTCAGTGTGCGGATTCCCGCGATGAAGGACGGCAAGTTGCCGGTGCATGCAGTGGCGGACGGACTTGCACGTTTCGTACAGCGCTCTCAATCCAAGGTGTCACGGATGCTGACTGACGCTTTAGAGGACATGCATGTGACGTTGGGGTTTATTCGGCTATGTTTACGGCAGAATTGCGATAAGGAAATGCGCACCTTCGACAGATTTGTGGAATTCACTCCAGCCACGAGTTTGAAGAAGCCGGAGTTCTATGCTCTCGTGTCGCAACTATTGGAGCAATCAGAGTCGACGCCTCCATTCAAACCGCTCTCCAGCGCTGCGATTGAAACAACCAAACGCCTTATAAAGGCGGTGAAGGCGGTTCCCATGGATGCGCCCTGGTGCCAACTTGACCAAAGGAGATTCAGTTGGCTGATTCATCAATCTATCCGACGGAGACCTCCACCCTTCACGTACGTGAGCATCGTGATCCCGCCTACCTCTCTTGTGTCGCTGACCATCCTGGAATCGACGCTCCTGTCGACTGCGGCGCGAGACTTCGTCCCCGGAGGCGTCATTTCGCCGACGACGCTGCCACCTACGCCGGTAGCCGACCTTTGGCGCACTCTTCCTGAGACATTTGGGCTTCGAAGGCTTTGCGCCCCGAAGGACGTACATGTGACAACCCTATACAAGGGACCGAAGAGGCAGCTGTCGGTGCAGGACGAAGACTACTGGATTCGGCGACAAGTAAGGCGCAATCGCATCCACAACGCAGAACCTTTCGTTGCGGGTTACTGTAACTGACTTGTTCTACCACAACGACGGCATGCTGGTTGCGTACTGTCCCTGGGTGAGTGATCCGTTGACTACAGGTCGATTGCGAGTTGACAACAAACATCCTCATTTGACTCTCGGGTTTTTGCCGCCTCTTCAAGCGCGTGCGGCCAACGACGTTCTCAGGAAATGCTTAGACAGAAATGACTCCTCCATCCACAGGTGGAAAGTCGAGCCATTCGACCTCTACGGTGTAGTGCGCTTTGCGGGCTGAGATTCGATAGAAAAGGCTTTGAGGAGAGGAGCGAATTCGCTGCGTCACACCTGCATCCCTATCTTACGGTGCTGTTTCAAGATCGGCGGGAGAAAATTCGGAGTCGGGTTCGAGACTGGTGGTTGGAAGACTTAACAAAACTACGCCAACCATCATCAGAACGAACCCGAGGATAAAAAGGCATCTGTTGTGGGGGGTCTCGTGGAAGAGTGCCCAGCTACCCCAGACACCGCTGGCGATGATGGCCCCCTTGCGTACTGGGACGACATATGTGGCGTCGAAATGCTTCAAACACCGGTTCATCTGCACGAATTGCAGGCCCGCAGAGCCCACTGAAAGCGCCACATAAAAGAGCATCTCGATATTCGTACACATATCTGTTGTGAGGAGAGCTGGAGCCTACTGATGAGCAATTGCAAGCTCACGTCCTTCAATATCGCGACTTCGGCGACTGCAGTTTCCACGAGCAGCTTGTTTGAGACGGTAGCGAGGCCACCACAAATTCCAGCTGAGACGGACAGTAGAAACCGGGGAGTAGCGTCCATCAGAAACTTTTTTGGCGCTGTGGCGGCCACGATACCTCCAACGACACAGAACGCACATGAGACCGTCAGATACAGAACGCTCTCACAACTTCCTAGCCGGCCTGACTGGTGGGAGTGGTGATCTGACTCGACAATTATGACCACCACTCCAACCGCTAACAGTGCGGAGCCTACCCATTGGATAAACCCAACGGACTCCCCAATGACCGCCCAACAGAGAAGCAAAGACCACAACACCTGTAGTCCATGGCGTACGGCCACCACGACGGTAGCCTTCGTAAGCCCCAGCGAGAGCATGGTCAGCCCCTGGGTGGAAGGCCCCTGGGTTACCCACCGGATTGACAACAAAGAAGAAGAAAGAACCCACCCACCAACGCACGACGCCGCGTCTATCGCTAACGTGGCTCTTGCGTATGAGCACGTTTCCCAAGGCCCCTGTAACGGAACAAAGCAGCGCCACCAGAATCCCCAAGCTGTTTGGTTGGCTGCGATGCATTATTGTGGTTTTCTGATCAGAACGCGTCACGCAGTGTGTCTCTTGAGCCCCTTGAACGGCAAATCTACAGGCTTACCAGGGGCCGAGGCCCGTCGAGGAAAGAGCATGGCGTCCAAGGACTCCTCCTCAGGCGGGGGCAGGTCGGAACCTACGGCGGGAGACGCTGCCGATGGCGATAGTGAAAACAGCGAGGAATTGGGAGAGGGTGGCCAGCCTGGAGTTGGAAGGCAGACGGGAGAGTTGACCTCACTCCAAGTCAGAGTCTCCATGGTCGGACGCTTTGTATTGCAGGGAGGCCGTTTAGGGGGCTCCACGAGATGCAGCCACACGTGGAACAGGAAGTCGAGATAAGCGGCCGTGACAGGGACCACGCATGGGAAAACGAATTCTGCTGAGACCACAGTGAGGAGGTAGAGCGTGTCTGTTGCCGGAATCTCAGAGTTAGGGTTTCGGAGTAGCGGAGTCGAAGGGAAAGGCGACGATTCAACTGCTTCCGTCTTCAGGGGCCAAGGCGCGACGTAGATCCACATGTGCCTGGCGACCTGAAGCCCCTCTCGTCCCCAAGACGCCACGTCTGGAGAGCGGAGCGAGGGTGGAATGGGCGTGTGCAGTGCATCCCAGTCGTCCACGTGATAGTTCGATGAGATCTTGTTCCTTAGCGCCCGCGTGCGGTCGAGGTGAATCCACAGCCTCGGGTCAGACAGACTCCTTTCGCAGCATTCGAAACGGTCAACATGAGTTAGCCAATGTTGCAAGGGCTGTGGGCAGGACGTTGGCACGTCCACGACGGATTGCCTCTGCACTGTGAAGGCGAAGACAGTGATCACATCTGAGGGGTGATTCTTGGTGAACAGATGTAACGAGTACAGTTCAAAGGGGGAGAACGTAAACAGACTGCTGTGGAATCGCTGGATGGCTCGCCGTGACACCGCAGTCAGCGTTCGGTGAATTGCCTCGACATACGCTGTAGGGAGCACATCCGGCGCAGGATTCCAAAATTCGCCCCGACAAGTCTCCCGCTTCAAAGTCTCCAGCCTATGGCAGAAGGAGGCTGCCTGTTTCCGACGAGAGCCTTGAGCACACAACCCCTTGAACGCCCGAACCTCGTTTCGGCCGAACAATCCTGGTAGTGGTCTGGTATCACATGGTATGACACTGACTCGAAGGGCGTAAAGGTCCTCGGTGGAATCTCCGCGTACATTATTCATTGCAAGCCGCATAGGATCGGAGAACAGCGTCTCATGCAGTGTTATAAAGGTCTCCTGTGGCTTCAACGCTGGCGCTGCGCCTCTCCAGACGCGTCCTTGAGGCTGCAGCTTGAACGGCTTCCCAGCGATCCGAGCGAATATCGAGGTGTGGCTGGTCATATCCGTACCGAACTGCACAACAACACAGTTACTCTGATCTGACGAAAGGACACTACTGTAGTTGGTCACCAGCGCTGTCCCTGGCAGACCTCCGTTCTCCACTCCTGCCGGCGTGACTGAAGGAGGCGGCCTCTCAGTAACGCTCGACCGGCAACTCGCCATGGCCTCCTGAACTCTGGCGGCAAAATCAGTCGCTCCTCCGCTGACGACCGCTACGTTCTGCGTGACCTGATACGTCACGCGCTTCACGTGTCTCTCTGTGCGTTCAGTGCGCTCCAACATAGCGAAGTAGGGATGCACACACCGACAGGTGTTAGCATGTATTGAGTTTTAATCCATATTTTCAGGTTGATGTTCAACAACGTCAGTTCTGATGTAGACTGCTCGACGCA
>NW_027151710.1:0-17523 GCF_019968955.1 Porospora cf. gigantea A | reverse complement strand
CATCAAGAACCTCTACATCAACAACCTCTACATCAACAACCTCTGCATCAACAACCTCTACATCATCAAGAACCTCTACATCAACAACCACCTCTACATCAACAACCTCTACATCAAGAACCTCTACATCAACAACCTCTACATCAACAACCTCTGCATCAACAACCTCTACATCATCAAGAACCTCTACATCAACAACCACCTCTACATCAACAACCTCTGCATCAAGAACCTCTACATCAACAACCTCTACATCATCAGGAACCTCTACATCAACAACTCCAACGTCACCAACCTCTGCATCAACAACATCTGCCTCTGCGAGCTCTACCAGCATGTCCACATCTACGAGCACAACAGAACTTCTGGAGTAAGTTAATAGCGGAGTTTCCGTTCATATTTTCCCCAGATATATACACATAGGAAACGACCAGGACGGGTGGATCTACGTGCACCCTGTGACCGGCCAGCTGTTGCTGAGTCTTACTAACAGATCCGCTTTCCGCATGATATACACCGGAGGCAATGCAACCATCCAGTTCGTCGGCTGTGGCGGGCGCGCGTTTTGTGGAATGTACCTGGGCGTGCGCTCAATCACTGGGCGCCAGCTAAGAGACGTTAGGAGAATACTACAGGACGCTGAGTCGCTACATCCAGTGCCACTAGCATCCGCTATTGGTTGGGATGTCACTGCCACCGGATCAGGGACTACCTACCGTTCAGCGTCGAACTGCGGCGTCGTCTGCGGACTGTACATGGCACCCATTGGATCTTCAAATGTGGGTATGTCAGCAACTCCAACGGCCTGGGACACGTCGCAGGTTCAGAACGGTACAAGTGACAATGGACTCGGCGCCAGTCTACTCGTGCTGATCATCATCGTGTCCGTAGTAGCGGCGTGCGCCCTTCTGGTTCTGTTTTATGTCCTCTGCCGCAAACCCACTCAGAACCTTCTGCTACACCAAGCCACATCCCCAAGTTTTGAAGAGATCGCCTCCAAAGGCGAAGAGGGCAGTTTCAGCAAAAAGGGTGAGCGTTCGTTGGTGATGGTGCCCACTCATTCCGATGTCGATTAACAAAATGCACTGAAATGAAGAATATCGTATCCGTCGCTAAGGGAGCCCGCCATGATAAAGCAAGTCCTAGACTATGATACATGCTCGACGTTGGAACGCGCACGGCCTGCCCACGAGGCTCTATTTCTGGTGGAGGTCCTGGAAGCCCAGAGGTTGGTTCAGGGTTCCACCCCTGAAGTTCGGTCTCTGGCTGAAGACAAGGTACTCGCTTCCGCACTCGTGGACTTCAGAGCGGCATTGCAGGTGCGCCCGACACCGGAGCTGGTCGAGCGATTGGTTCGATGTCTGGCTCCGCTGTGTCGAGTATTACCGCTCCGGGTTAAGGATGTAGCCCCCACAGTGGTTTTGTGGGGCTTGCAGGCCGCTATAGACTCGCAGAGGTGCTCTCAAGACCTCCTGCTATTGGGATTGAGCTCGCCTTCCCTACCGTTTTTAGAAGATATTCCCTCTCTTGAGGCTTCAGTTGCAGAGATGAATGCACTCTATGGAAGTACTTTTCCGAAGCGCTCTGAGGACTGTACTCGAGTGCTCCTCTTAACCCTAGCTTTCCTACGCGGCGAAACTGGCGCAGCAGAATTCATGCTCAGAGGAGCCGTAATGGACAAGCTAAAGAGCTGGTCCAGCTTTCCTGTCGTCTCCCTGCTTTCTCAGCTTTTTGCAGAGCATTGGCCAACCATCGCGGACGACCAAGAGGAAGCGGGAGCGGTGGCGGAAATTGTTCATCAGAGCCTACTGTCTCAGGTTCTGGCGCTGCGCCCGAACCTGACCAAGATCTCTTCCCTCGACTGCGCTGGTATCACGGCCCACTGCTCTCTTCTACAGCAGGCTATAGCCAAGTACCCTACGCTCACGGATACCCTCCTCAGACGGGAGCGAAATACCTTCCTTGTTGATGAGTTGGTGAGTCTGCTCGGCCTGCCGACCAGACCAGAGAGCGAGGACTTTGATAGGTACAGCGGAACAATGAAGAGTAACATCTGCTTTCTGGTGACTCATATTTGCTTCGAGGACAACCAGCGCCGTCGCTACCTTTGCAGGTGAGTGCTATCGCCACCTTTCACGCAGACACTTAAGTCCTTTGCAACTTTTTACACACGATACCAAGGCCTACCAGCACCTCTTTGAAGGTAAAACCATTTGTACAAGTCTGGCTTTCTCGTTTGCGTTCCACGAGACGGTGTTGGAACAGAGCTGCGAGCAAACGTCTCAGATATTCGCGGCTGGAACGCTGGACCTTATCGGCGCTCTGACCACTTGCTCCCTGCTGATCGGAGCGCTTACGGTGGGGGACGTCGACGTCCAGTCCAGTGTAAGTTGCCTGATCCAACGGTGTCGAAGTATCGCAAGTCGGCATCTGAGCCAAACTGCATCACAAATAGAGCCCATGCTGTCTCTCGTAAGAGTATTACAAACGTACGTCGACTTCTCAGTGGCCCTTGGAGCCTTTAACAAGGATGCTGGAAGGCTGATTCAAAGAACGATGCGGGGCTACCTCGAGTATCTCCGTGGTGTGGAAGACGATGCGTCGAACCACAAGAGAAGCGACGCGTGCCCCGTTTCAAAGCCGCGCAAGTCGTTAAAGAAACCCACTAAGCGCCTCTCAGCAGAGCCCCGTCGGCTCTCTGTACGGCAGTGTCTGGTACCATCCACTACGACGGGCTCAGCGTCTTCGTGTCAAAACGCAGACTACACAAGAGATGGCAATCTTCCACCGTCCTCCTTCCTTAAGCGCCGCTCCGCCAGGAGGTCAAACCCGCGTTAAGTTACGTAGGAGACCCGTCTTAGCCATTTGTCTGTGACAGTAACCCGCTGTAGCTCACTTCAACATTTCAGTGCTGAAAGGCATCCAGTCATGCCGTTTCCGCGCGATGCTTCGTGCCTGCGCTGCACGCTCCGCCTCCAGAGCTGTAAGCTGTTCCCGAGTCGAAGCGAGCTCGGCGGCGACCTGGGCATTGAACTCCTCCAAATTCGGGTACGACATCACGACAGCCCGTTGCATGGGATCTGAGCCGGACCACACTGGTTCCGCCTCCAGGTCTGCCCCGCTCTGCAGCAGCTTGGCAAGTCTGTGTGAGGCTGTACATGGACCTACTCCAAGTCCTTCAGTAACTTTTCCACCTTCTTCTGGCACAGCGACCATTCGTCACGCGCTACCATCAGCAACGTAAATCGACATTCTTCCGGGTTCGATAACGCAGTGCGTACGCTGCGTGATTGGGGCTAATGCGCCTCACAGTTCGATCTTCTCTCGAACTGCCGTCATAGCCAGCGAGGCCCAGCTTCCACCGTCAGTCTTCCCGCACAGAATAGGTCCTCGGGAAAGCCCGTCTAGCTCGACAACGCCGCCTGCAGCCGGAACGTACGCGACGAAGTGAAATGCTTCGTCGTCTGGGGCCTCTCCTTCAAATGCCACGCCGGTCTTGGATGCGAACGAATTGTGCACTTGACGAATCTCATCGGAGTTGCCAATACATAGACCTCGCGTCTCGGGGTCACATGCAATCGCAAATGCCTTGAAATCAGAGAGGGTGGGGCCAAGGTCTACGTGCTCCGCGTTCAAGAGAACCGACAGGAGCGCCTGCGACGCACACGCGTTGTTAACGACCTGTTTAGCAAAGAACACGTTCGGTAGGTCAAGTACTGGCCTGGGGTCCTCCGGTGCCGCCGTTGGAATCTTGACGAGGAATATGAAGCCATACACATCATCGACACAGTGCCGAAGTTGCTGCCAGCCATCGTCGTCCAAAGAATACAACTCCTCGACGTCGACGTCTCTGACGCCGAGCTCTCGAATCATGGTGGAGAAGACGATAGGGTCGCTATCTATCAGTGACCAACTTTGGTCTGCCATTCTGCACAAAATTGTCGGTTTGCGAACCTTCACCAACGTGAGGACGGTTAAAACAACTGACTAGCTTTAAAGACATTTAAAGACATGATGAACAAGTCTTGCCACCTTCCGTCTTGAAGACTTCGGAAGCTTGCAAAACAGATACGATAAAACAAGGCTGAGCGCGCACATTTCGGAGGAGCTTATACTTGGAAACGCGCCAGCCTTGACAATTTAAAAGGACTGAATCACATCGATGCCCCTCGGCGCAGCTTGAAGGAGTAACTGCGCTCGAAATTCCGCGACTGAGCTAGGCCGTCCATGTATGTGTAGACGTCGAGTCGCTTTTGGGGTCGAGGAGGTGGGCTGCGTGCCATGCAAGACGACTCGATGCTAGGCGAGAAACGCACCTTCAAATCCTTAGATTTACGCGACGACTCCGGAGAAGAAATACAGCTCTTCCGACCTTTAGTTGGACGAACATGTTGTTTTCTGGAACAACACCACTTGAATAGGATACCCATTTTTAGCAGTTTGTACTTTAATGCTATTTTCGTAAACAACAATCATACTCCTAAGTGAAAATGTCATCATCACCAGCTGCCTCGGAGACCTCCAATCGAGTCATACGGATGCTCGCAAGCTCAAAATACCTTCGAATCCACTCAAAGAATATAACAGTGACTGTGGTTGAACTTTGGGACCCTTTCCGAACAGCTTCTCTTTTAAGGCTTTCAGCTGCCATCCTCGAGGAAGTCAACTTCAGGGTTTGCACGGCGTGCAACCAGTCACCGTCGGATGGTGGCCTTCCGTGGTCTGCTTCGAAGTCGTTTCTGAATCTTTCCAGCGCTGCTACGTGATCGTCAACGAGGCCATCACGTACGACCTCCACAGCAGTTTCGAAGTCGACGGATTCCCACACGCCTCCAGAAGCCAAGACGATGAACTCGTCTTCTTGAAAGTTCAGTTCGTGGACGCTGATGCCAGGATCGGCGGATACCCCGCAGCCGGTATGGCCGATCGCTCGAGTGCACCGTATGGACTTCTGGTCGGTGCCAACCAGGCTTCCATCCACAATGCGACCTCCCGCCTGTCGAATACGAGCGACCTCGGACTTGTTGGCGGCGGAATGCTGCTGTGTGAGCGGTTTCCAACCTGTCTGCGACACCAACAATACAGCTGAGTCTCCCACATGTGCACATATTATCCTCAACCCTCCGTCGTCACAGGGACCGAATAGCAATGCACAGCTTACAGACGCGCCTCCCTGCAGCTTTTTCGACTTGGCGAAGGACTTCCAGTTGTTGTCTAAAATGGTGAAGGTCATCCGTAATGACCGCAACAGCGCGTCCACGCTAGGGTTGGAGTCCTCTTCAGCCAGCTTTCGGCGTTTCCGCTTCAGTGGATCGTCTGCATCACTGATCTTAGCGTGCTGTTGTCGGAAGGTAGCGAGAAGCGTCGCCGGCAGGTGAGTGCAGGCGTAAGTCGCAGCGTCAGGTCCGTCGTGTCCGCCATAGACGCCCGAGAACACAAGAAGCGAATTGAGCCCCAGGACTACTCCCAAGGGCAGCTGCTTGACTGTGGTGACCGAGTCCCAGTCGTCAGCAGATTTACTGCTACTGGAGGCTACCAGGTCTCGGTCGAGATCAATATCCAACTCCGAATCTGATGCGTCTTCCTGGTCATCGCTGCCCCTTAACTGGCCTTGGTTAATGTAGCGTAACTCCAGGCCATCTTGGGATGTGTGCAGTGTGGGAAGCCACACCTCGTCAGTAGCCAGGTTGACTTGGCGACCGTCTAGGCTCAGTGCCCATGATTCTGATGCTTTGTGCACGTAGCAGTCGTCGTCCATCTTCTCAAAGTGCACCTCAAAGGGAGCCAGGGTAGCTGCTAACCTCTCCCCTTCAATACCAGCGTTGAGTGATGCCGGTAGGAACCATGGCAGAGGCGGCTGGTTCATATTCGCCTCTTTACCTGCGAAACCCTAAACGCAAATCACGGCCACCGGCAACTCATGACGGCTACAAGCACAGAATTCGAGGAAGGAAGGTGGGATTGTTGCGCGAGCTCAATCCCTCCATTTACAGTTAATATATTTACATCAGTGTATTGAGAGGGCGACCACCTCACCGACACTGACACTGAACGAGTTGGGTTGTCCGAGCGACGCGCTTGCTCTGACGAGGGTGGCTTGCGACTCCGGCCGACGGATCCCGCGCTGCACCGTGTCGCTGGTCGGCTCCGCGATTGTCGTGTCGGCCCCAGTGGGGACGGATATTTTTGGGGGTCTCTTGGGCTTTCCCTGGATAGGCTTCCTGGGCTGGCTGTTAGGCGGCTTTGGAACTCCATTCCGCTCGACTTTCCGTCGCCTTCCATTCGTCTCGACGGCCAACTCCGCAGCGACTTTCGTCTCGACGGCCAACTCCGTAGCGACTTTCGTCTCGACGGCCAACTCCGTAGCGACTTTTGTCTCGACGTCCAACTCTTGAAGCTTTTTGATCTCCTTCACCACCGTCTTGTTCTCTAGTTTCTCACGTAGCCTGGTGAGTCGGGCCGATACCTGTCGACTGGGCTCCCATTTGCGTTCAAAAGGAGTACTTTCTGTGACTGCGCTTAAGTAGCCTTCACGAGACAATGTATCTTGTAGACGATCAGGAAGTACACGCACCAAAGTCGACAGCCACTCCTGCTCGGCGCTGACCGCAACTGACGACGTCTTTTCTTCCATAGCCTGTACAACCCTGATAATTGCAGCCTGCGTCTCCCTCTTGTAGAAGCGGTGTACACAGTAGCAAGTCGTGCTGACACGTAGTAGGAAAAGCCGTCCCCGCATCGGAGTGCTCAGTTTCAGCGGCGCTGCCTCGTCGCAGATGCGGAGCCCGCGCCGGAGTCCCTGCACCAAGACCTCACGCACCGAATCGCGCACTGCTAAAACTCGTGAGTCCCCACAGCGGTCGCCCGCTTGGACCTGTAGGATCCCTTGAATCACAGGAGACAGGCGCCGGAGCAGCAGCACTTGCCGGGAAGCATCCTCGTTGTACCTGAGATCTGCTTCTTGGAACTGCCTTCTGGGGAACACAGGCACTGGAAGTAGGGCGGAGGGCATCCCGTAACAGCGCTTTCCGGAGAGGGCGATGCTGTCAGCGAGCTGCGCCAGGTCAGGCCGCAGGTCCATCGAAGTGGGGACGTATGTGAGCGTCCCTGGAGTGAGGTCGAACCGCGTAGAGGCGATGTCTGATCGGAGCTCATGTCCCAGGAACGGAAACTGATCTGACACCTCGGACCAGGTACGTCCGACTAGTTTTACGGGGTTGAGAAATAGAGGCCACAGGCCATCAGCTATCGCACCGTTCTTGAAAGGCATTTCCCTCGACAGCACCTTGACACCCAGCATGTTGCAGTACATCTCCCAGCCGTCACGAAGGAGATCGGTGTTGCGGCTCATCTCATCGGCGAGAGGGATTATCCCGGTGAGATGACCTCCTCCCAACTTCCAGCAGCGGATCGAGTTGAAGCACTGGTCGACGCAGTGGTGCATGTAGCTGAAACTCCACTTTGGGACATCTACGGAAGATAGCAACAGCAATGCTAGCTGTATGACCAACAATGCCATGCTTTGAGTAGTCTGGTCAGTCACGCCTGAATCGGGCGTTAGCAGAAGAAGCAGCAGCATCGACATATCACTGATAGTTATATCCAGCAGCTGCGGCTGGGCGAGGCTTAGGGACCCTGTGATGCTATCGAGGCCCAACCACCGTCCCTGTTCCAACCACCAAATGCTTCTACCAGTAGTCATCTCGCGGAGATACTGCAACCGGTCTCTAGCATTCAGGCCCCAAGCCAGATTGAAAGAGGGGTTTCGAGCCGGCTCTATGAGACCCTCATCGTACATGTGCACGAAATGCCATGCTGACAGCTTCACCAGCAGTGTCAAATTGCAAAGCGGAAGCAGTCTGTGTGAATCACTCAAATGCCCCACTTGTTTGTGAAACGCACAGGGGCGTCGCGTAACCTAAGACTACTCGTTTCCAGGTCAAGCTCAAGCATAGGACCCAGCCCACATAGAGCCGCGAAAAGGTAACTCATCTCTAGCATGGACCCCCCACGCCTCTCGTCGGATTTGTAGATGTCCATGAATTTGGAAGGAAGCCGAAAGAGAGACGAATCTTGGGCATCCACGATTCGGTAGATTCCCGACCAGAAATCTATAATGTCCGCCACTTCCAACCTGCGCCCGTGATTTCTGGTCCGGCGCAGCGCCTCTCCATCCACGTCTCGTTGATCCGCGCATTTGAAGATCTGCAACGAGGACAGCAGCCCATAAGTCCAGCGATCGGCGCAGCCGCGATAGGATACGCGCATCAACAACAAAATCCGCTTTAATGGTTCTGCATGGACCTCGCGCCGACATTGAGGCCATCAACAGCCTCAACCGCCGAGTTCTTGAAGACGCCACTCCTTACGAGGCAACTTGGCACTACCCTTATAAGGACTCCGCCTATGTGTACGTTGGCGGGCTGCACTACGACATGACAGAGGGAGATGTCGTGATTGTCTTCTCCCAATGGGGCGACGTGGTGGACTGCAATCTGCGCAGGGACCCGATATCTGGGGTCTCCAAAGGCTTCGGGTTTGTTGGATATGAGGACGCGAGGTCAGCTGCAATGGCAGTGGACAACTTCAACGGCTTTCCACTGCTTGGCAGACTCATTCGCGTGGATCATGTTAAAGACTATAAGGTGCGGTGGGCTGAAGGGGAGCAACCTCCGGAACCGACTGGGGCAGAGGGCAAAGGCATTGGGGTGTACAACGTCACCGAACACCAGAAAAAGATATTACAAAGGCAACAAGAAAGGCGGAAGCGCCAAAATCAGTCGTTGGACACTGAAGATACAGGTGACGAAGTACCGAAAAATGCTTCACTACTCCAATGAACCGGGTGAAGGAAAGGCGCCGTTCCTGTTGAAGGCTCCGATGGGACTTCTTCACTTTCTTTCTGTCATACGCAGTTCATATAAAACGCACCAACAACAAAAACGTTAACACAGCAGGGCACGCTCGCAGTCGATCTCTTGTTCAAGGTAGTGCATCCGCTTGAGGGTTGCAATGATGCGAGCCTTCAGACCCCCTGGTAACGCTTCCGCGCCCTTCGTACTCGTCCACGATTCAATTCTACGTGCCACAGCAACGATGACGTCAGAGTACTCGACAAGGGTCGGAAACTTGGCCTTGGGAAAGGCGTTCTTCACGATGCAGCTGTAGCCCAATCGCTGATGAAGGCGAATGCCTTGCCTAAAAAAGAGTTCCAGAAGAGTTATGGAGGGAGGATGGACGACCTCGTCTCGAAGCACAAATGCTTCCAGTTTGGTCAGCCAACTACTAGTTCCAAAGAGCTGCTTCTTGGAGAAACTCCAAGACTGGAATGACCGTTCGGAATCGCCCTTGGTTGCAGGCGATGTGCACGTCTCGGCGTTGTGGTCGTTCCAGTTGCCTAAACATCGCCAGCAAAACTCGTACGAGCAGCGCGGACAGCTCATGTGCTGACATCCTTCGTTCTTTTGAATAAGAATCTGGCACTCAGGGCATCGTTTGGTGCGCATTTTGATGGTGTTCAGGGAGAGTTGGTCGTCAGACATTGCAAAGTGGTAGCCGCCGTCATCGATCCACTGGGAAACAGCACCACACGGAGCAGGCGAGTGATCCTGAGGAAAGCTGCAAGAGAAACACGATCTCCACCCACACGCCGAGCACGGGGACTCGAAGCCAGCTGTAACTCGCTGAACAACGTAACCGCACTCGTTGGGGTTGGCGCAGAAGGTTAGGTTGGACCTGCATTCAGCGACGTTCCGAAGTACTAGCGTACCGTAGCGCCCGAGAGTGCTCTCATCGAGGTGACTACGTACGAAGGACGGGTCGGGACGCATACCGCAGGTGTGGTGAGGGCAGGTCACGGCGAAGAGCTTTCCCTCCCTAATCTTCGACACGAAGAAAGACGACCAGCAAGACGCGCAGTATGTGTGTCCGCAGTCCAACGACTCCACTGGAACGTCGCTGTCGAAGCAGATATGGCATTGAGTCGATTTAGCCGTCGTCTGAGGGGTGCACTCGCCGGTAGAGGTATCGTCGGTGTACTCTACATGCTGGTCGAGACATACCTCCAGGATGTCAGGTCGCCACTTGTGTATTATGCACCGTTGGAAGGCCTCGCCTTCCGAAACATGAAGCACCTCCATGAGTTCTTTAACTGAGCTTTCGATGGTTTCCAGATAGGAGTCACGATCGATAGATGGAAGACGATAGGAGAAGAGGTTCAGATCCGAAACAGCCAGGAATGATTGTAAAAAGTCCGCTGGAGGCCGAGATATCACCTCTGGAGCGCACAGATGGGCTGCGGAGCTCATGAGGAAGCCGCTAGCTGCATCTTCGTCGAAGCAGAGCACGGAAGGGACCTTCGCATGCCGAAATAGAACACGTCGGTCTACGAGCGTACCTATAGTGATCTGCACGTCCTGATGTTTCACTCTGAAGTGAAATGCAGTTCCAGTTCCGCGAGGCTTCAGAGTTTCAATCGTTTCGTAAACGAGGCAAGCCTCGGTAATCGTACCGGCTGACTTGACGAGGCGCGTTACGGTAGATGCGACCAGAGTCTTGCGAGTCTCGATGAGATGCGCTAGAGACCGACGCTTATCGAGTTGGGGCGCTGGAGAGATGGGCAACTCCGAGGGGCCGGTCCACGAGGCGAGCCGGCGGTTGACAATCACCACCTCCTCGTCGCTGTAGACATCCGTGCTACGCTCCAATAGCCCAACGTCCAATAGACCATCCACGGCCAATTCCACGACCACGAGAGGGCACTCGAGCTCTGCAGCAATGTGGGGAATGGTGGTCACCGCGGGGCTCGCATCGGAATCCAGCAACATAAGGACTGACGCCTGCAACGTCGACATAGTCACGTCCTGGCCCACCACATCGATGGTAGCACGGCCGAGCCCTGTCCATTGGAGCCTTCCTTTCTGTTGCCGAGAAGCGAAATCTGAATTGGAATTGGAAGATGCAACTTACAAGCAGCGGCGTGAGGTGAATACGATTCGAGACACTCAGTCACACGCTCCCGAAAGATCGCTGGCAGGGGTAAAGGAGTAACAGGCAACTGGTAGGCATGGGCCAAGAGGAGAACATCGAAATCAGGAGACGACCGTCTTTGAAAGACCGACGAAAAGTGGTTGTGGACGTCCTGAACGTCTGTAGATGCGGTGTGGATCTCGGCAGCGCAACCATCGCCACGATTCAAGAGCACATCCAAGTACAGTTCAGACTTCGATAGGCTGAGAAGGCCTCTCGAGGCTAGTCGGTGAGCCATCAAGGCCTTGTGCAATCCAAAACAGGTGCTACCGAACAGAGTGCCTTCGGATAACAATATCACAGTCGTGACGGAGTGTATGATGGCCTCAGCAAAGTCTTGGGTGGTCACAGCCTCGTGAAGAGTGTTCATGAGAGTGTGTGCAGCAGTGATCGACGCAACATCGGAAAGCCGAAGGAAGCCGTCAAAGAATGCCTTCTTCAGACGAGCGAAGTCAGGGTGGAAGTTCACACGCGCCAAATGATCTACGTGCCCAAGGAGGTCCATCAGCCCAGTCGGTAGGTCAGCTGGCCGTGCCTCCGCAGCAGCGAAGACGGCTTGCACAACAGGATCAATGGCAGTGTAGAGGACTCCCTTCATCGTCGACGCTACGGTTGAGGTAGAGGTAGAGTTCGCGGAGAGAAGAATCAGAAAGCGGTCCAGCGAGCCGGCAAAGGCTGCTTTGTCTTCGTCTAACAGATCGTTCGGTTGGAAGTACAATGAGAATACTCGACGGAAGAAAGTAGCCCCAGTTTCCTTTTTCAGGTAGTTCTCAACGCTGGCAAATAGACCCAACAACAAGGCCCAGCAGGAACGCTTACAAACCACCTCAAGGCTCCGTAGGGCGCTTTGCTCTGCAGCTAGTAGACGATCGATGGCACTGACGAAGGAATGGAGGGCTTGGACCACTGAGCATTTCTGATCAGTGAGCAGGGCTTCCGCCTGGCGCAGGTGGAACAAGGTTCGCGCAGTCATGCGGAAGGTCAGGTTCGGGTCCAGAATCGTCAGATGATCCGAAATACTGCTAGTCTCCACAGCGATTTGCTTCAGTTGGCAATCACACCCGCTGCTGACATTCCCCAACACGCAGATCCTGATGCACGGGTACTGAGACCACTGGAAATCAATTTTACAGCCTTTTTGTGGATGGTATGAGGCTCGCTGAACCGAGACAAGCTCGTGAGTGCACATCCTCGTGGTCTCGCCGCCATAGACGGCCAGCCGTTCTGGAACGTAGGAGTCGCCTTGGCTCCAGGCGTGTAGGGTAACAGCCTTTATTCTCTTCTTCCCACTTTTGGTGGATATGGAAACCCAATGGGTGCCTGCGCTCCCCTGAGACTGCCAGTAGGTGCTCTCATCAGTCGTCAAGTTCTCCACAACATGGGGGAAGCACTGTGTTGACGCTTCTAACACCAAGTCGTTCCCATCCACCTCACCCGAAATTGTCGCCCCATCGACACCCGAGACAGACAAACAAAGGTAGTCGAAGAAAGGGATCGGCGGCACGGAACTCGACTGCATGCAGCACATGTACACTTTCTGGAGCACGCGGTGCACGTTCGACCAGTAGAGTTTCGTCACCTTCTGTGCGCACGTGACGTGGCAAGAGGCTTTCTCGATGGAGTCCAGGAGGTTACGGCAGGTCTCGTTGCGCATGTTCGAGCCAAGTTTGTCGTATAGGTACGTCTTAACAGACAGACTCGCGCACAGCACCGCGATGTCAGGCTCAAAGGTGCAGAGTACGTTGAAGAACCGCGCAATGTCGATGATGAGCTCGTGCGTGGAAGACCCCACGTCCTCGTCAGAGGTCACAGTATCCAGTCGGCTCAAGACGCACTCCACCCCCACAACGACCCCTCTCCAGTTCTGGGTGCGGGTGTCAGCACTGAGCTCGGAGACGAGCACCAGCAGAATATTTATAATCAGCTGTGCCGTTGTGAAGTTCGACGTCTCGCTAACTAGGCCGCCAGTACCACACCGCCGGAGTAGGATGTGCTCGAATGTCGATAGAAACTTTGAAGTCCGTAGGAAATCCTCGACTGAAGTGTGCCGCTCTGTAACGCCGTTCGTCAACAAGGTGATCGCATTCTCCAGCGCTTGAAGATCACTAATTATCGATGGAGAGTCACTGAGGCAAGACACAAGGTTGTTGAGGTAGTCCAGCTGCTCCTGGTACCGCGCGACATTCGCGAACATCTGCTCCTCGTCGCCCAATCCGAAGGACCGAACGGCAGTAATCACCTTGTTTGCTACCAATGCCGGCCTGCCTTCTTTTCTGGCGATCTGGGCGGCGACTCCCAGCAACCCCGCATCAGCCGCGGCTTGAGCTTGCAGCCGCTGACTGCTTACCAGCTGCCGAATTACATGCAACAAACCGAAGCAGGTTAAACTGAGGTCCGCCTCCAGCATGACACGCAGCAGTTCGATTAGGTTCACCCACTGAGGCTGCTGTACATGGGAGTCCCAGAACGTGGACTTCATGCCTTCTATTTGCTGCGGGGGCTGCATGCATGCGAGCTTCAAGAGCTCCTTGGCAAGTCGTGCCTGGTCGTCTAGCATGGCAACGGCCGAAACGTTGTCGGCTTCAGAGGAAAATCCTCCAAAGAGGTTGATTAGTAGTATAGAGACGCTTCGGACGACCGTCTGGTAACAGCTGTGCATCTTGCAACCCCTAAACACAGCGAGTATCCGCAGAGCGAACGGTAAGCAGATGGACGCTGAGAGAGGGTTGGATTTGCTGCATAAGGACTTGACAACGACCCCACTGGTTAACGAGGGCGGTGAGCCAACCAGTCAAAGCCACCAGCACCTCAGCATCCTGTAGGAAGAGAGGATACTGTTGGAAAAAATTCACAACAGAATCAAAGAGAGCGATGCCAGTGATGTCCACTGTCGGTGTGTACTGCCACAGCACGCGCAAAGCTGAATAAACAGCGTTGACGCCGGCGCCTTTGGCGACCGCAGTCTGCAACGCGTCTACGACGTGACTCAGCCGGGAGTGGCTCCGGTCGAGACTGCTTACGAACTCCAAGTCCAGTTCGGAAAGCGTAGGAGTGGTATGGTACTCCGAGTACATCGTCATGATAGAGGAGACGAAGGAATCCCTCGTTATGCGGGTACATACGATTTCGAACGCATGAATCTCGTAAGACTCCCCATTCCGATTGTTGTATGACCCCCGCGGATCAAGTTTCAGGATGTTTGCTTGGTTGTAGACATTCTGGACAACGCCGATATCGCCAGTCTTCAAGGTGTGCTGGCCGTCTAGCAAGCGGACAAAGTCACCTTCCTTCACTCTTAGGCGATTGGCTCTGCATAAGGTGCCTTTCCGCAACCCACTTGGCATAGGCCGCTGTGGATGCGAACTGCTTTCGTCGGGGGTAATTGAACTCTTCGACCTCCTCTTGGTCCGCAGGCGTGGCTGTGCTGGGAGCTGGCTGGCACCCGGAAAAGAAGGCGTTGCGCTTTGTACTACATTCCAAATGCTCCTTGAAACTGCGAGTCTCATTGCGCAGCCTCCACAGGACCTCGGCCAAGTCGAACACATCGGCATCTGAGAGCGTTTGCAGCACCTCTGGCAAGTCCTTCGACGACGTCAAGCCACAAGCGCTAAGTAATGGCTCCAGCTCCACGTCAACCAGACGACAGAGATTATCAGACATGTCAGATATGATGACTGCGAGGTCCATCAGGTCGCGGACCCGGAGACCAGCAGCTCCTTTCGAATCAGAGCCGCTCAGCTCGTAGTTCACTCTTACATCTCTAACGCTAGCATTCTTTGGGGGCTCCTCCCAGTGCTGCCACATATCCAAAGCGTCGAGATACGCCGGCGACACCCACTCCTGAATGCCGCTAAGTGCGTAGACCTCCATTCTCTTACGTATCGTCCCAGGTAACTCGGACGTTATCGGTTTGGGCCTCGTCGATGACACCAATGCTGCCAGGAGGGGCTGAGTAGTTATGGACTGCGTTCATCAACACTCTCGGACTCACCCTCCTTCAATCTAACCTGCCCCGAAACCACTAGCTTCTTAGTTTCACTCGTCTCGACCACAGGATCCGCCACAGAGGAGGCGCCTACAGCTGGCCACCTGCAGACAGGCAACGGAAAAGTCACCAACGACGTTTCGTTGATGGCACAAAGCTCCTTCTGCCCCCTCTCGATGTAGATGTTTTTGCACATTCTCCCCAGCAACATGCAATGCTTAGGGTCTGGGTTTGCTGGGTCGAAGCTGTCGATGACGCTCATAGCCTCCAGGACTTCTCGAAAGAGCTCGTAGAGTCGTTCAGTATCGATGGCGACCTTGCCTTTATCATGCTCCTTTTCGTCTTCCTTGTTGGAGGTGGTTTGATCCTCCAGCATCTTGAAGACGAACATCCTATCCTCGAAAGAGGGTATGCTCCCGACTGCACAAAGTCTCTGCATCAACTTCAGCATGATCTCAGCTTGGAGCAACGGGTGCTTATCAGATACTGCCTGCAAAATCTCCAAGCCGAGTTGCTTGACCTCGGCGTTGTGATGCTCCACGAGCGTAAAGAGGAAATCGAGCGTGGATTTCTCTTGGAAAACATGAATCAGCTGTGACATCTTGCCATACATAAGCAAAACCTGAAGCGTTGTAATGGATCTCGGTCCCAGTTCCTGGCTACGAAGCCGTACAACAAGCCGCCGGACGTCTGCTAGTAACCCCGAGGTGATGTCGTCCAGACCTTCGGAGCTCGTTAATGCCGAGGTGTGTAACAGCATTGGGCAGAGCGTTTCCAGTTCTGCCTTGGTCATCCATATCTCATGCGTTGCGTTGCGTTCTTTCGTCTGGCCCTTAGTTTCCTGCCAGAGCACCAGAAATGATGGGCCTAGAGCATCCTCACGCCTGCTCAGCAGCAATTGCGGGGTGTACTGCACCATAGGCCCCTCTATGATGTGGCTAGTCTGTCCAAGAGACATTGTTTTTTTTGTGAAAATAGGGTGTTCTGAAGCCCAAGCCCACACATTTCAGAGGGCGAACTCGGGATCAGCCCTCGCACTGAATCGTGTAACAGTCACAGCATTGAGGTCGGCAACCTGACGCCAAAGCCATGCCTCTGTTGAACGTAATGGTGAGTGATACACATGGTGGTAGTTTCACCCTGACCTTCGTTCTTCGACGTGTTTGTTCTGGAGCATCGTCAGCTGTCGCCGTTAGGGAACAGCTTCACCTATACCAGCACTTGAATCAATTTCGGGCTCATTAATCGCCGTGCTCTCCTCCACGGCACACGTCTACCAGTCATTCAGAGAGGCCAAAAAAAATCAGCCAATGCACGCCAGGCTGCAGAAACGACTGACTCCGAAGAAGGTGGACGATTCTGGACGACGGCGCTTCTATCTGGAAACGCAGAAGCAAGACCAGCTTCGAGTGGTTCAAAGTCTAAGGTCGGAGTTACTCGGGTGCTTAGATCTGGGCGAGCCACAGGTCAAACCATCCTACTCCAAGGCCACCGAGGCGCTGAGCTTTTATCAATCTATGCCGGTGTATGGCGAGGCGTCTGAGGGCCCTCCGAGCGTGGCGTCGTTCTTCCAGATTCCCGAGACTCTTGTGGACTTTCCGGAGGACATGAACCGCTATCTGTGCTGTCTACGTCCAGCAGGACACGTGTGCCATCTGCTGGTTCACGGAAAGCTCGCGACTCTGAGGAAGTCGGACGGACGGATTGTCCGTCGCTTCCGCACGGAGCTGCCCCATGGGACTGTTCTGGTCTGTGTGATGGCGGACGCAGAGGTGTTGGTCTTGGACGCGTTGGCGTGGAACGGCGTCGTCATTCTGGACATGCCAGCGGAGCACAGGCTGGTGTTCCTTGGGGGCCGAATCGAGGACTTCCGCCTAGATCATCCTACTCACCGCGTGACCATGGTCAAGTACCAGTTCACGTCTTCGGACGTCGTGGAGCAGTTGGTAGCACACCGGGACACCGAGCTTCCGCAGTATACTCCCGATGGAGTACTGTTCGTGCACGCAGAGTCATTCCACCTTCCAGGCTGCTCCCCTGTCTGCCTGCTCTGGCGCACCCCTGAGCTCAGCGAGTGGTTCGTGGACGACCCCTCAGGGTCTGGCGTGCCAGACCTTCAGTCGGCTCGTCTGGTGCTAGAACTTCAAACCGGAAAGCTCCGGGCGGCTGATGAAACAGCTGTGTGCAGGCTACAAGAGGGACAACTGGCAGCAGCCCGCCTAAAATGTGGAAAGACCACTGGCACTGCGTTCGTAAGGGTAACGTTTTCGGACTTGACGCTTGCTCCTGTGACACTTCAGGACGCACAGCTTGATTCTGTGTGCAAAGGGAGCCGTAGAGCCCTCGAGAACAAAGTCTCATCGGTAAACAGGCTGGTCCAGCAGTACTTTGCCCGCAGACATGTGCTGCTCGGAGAACACTACCTGCTGTCAGTCTCTCGGTTGCTGGAGGAGTTGCGTGCTCGATCCTTGTGATTGTGAAGGGGTTGTTCAAGGTTTCCACTCAACTTT
>NW_027151709.1:24430-55436 GCF_019968955.1 Porospora cf. gigantea A | reverse complement strand
AGCACTACTGAGGAAGCCAGCACTACTGAGGAAACTAGCACTACTGAGGAAACCAACACTTCTAAGGAAGCTATCACTACGGAGGAAGCCAGCACTTCTGAGGAAGCCGGCACTACCGAGGAAGCCAGCACTTCTGAGGAAACCAACACTTCTGAGGAAGCCAGCACTACGGAGGAGGCTAGCACCACACCAGCGGTTGTCCCACCGCCTATTCCCGTGCCTATGGTTTCCCTAGGAGCTGCGGCGGTTATAATAGCGCTACCGTTCTTCTTGTTTGGAGGGTCGGCGCCGCCCGCTAACGATTTGGGGCCCGTGAGGTTCGACGAAAACCCCGTCAGCTGATCGGATCTCATTTGTAAGCTAATCGTGTGATAGTTTCCTATCAGTGGAAGCTAACGCGTGAACAGTTTTTTCGTTTTTTTTGTAATCGTTGTCAAAAAACGCTCGTAATTATCATACTCAAATGGATACTCAGGTGGAGCTCGCCGATGTTTTGGACGTAGGCGAGAATCAGAAAGAGATAACTGCTCATCAACTCGCTGAGTTGGTTGCAGGCTCGTGGGTCCACACTCAAACGTGCACGAAATTACCCAGAACAGAAGGTCCGTCACTCGACACAGTGGATAGCCCGCTGAAAGCTCTGACTGAGAAAATACGCGCATCCGCACTGCTGCAGCAGGAATGCTACCTCCGTGGAGGTCACCAGGTATCCGACAGGGTTAGGTCACGTCTGGTCACCAACGCCTCTAACCGCTACACCTATGTAGTAAATAGTGTTAAGAAGCAGAGGCTGATACGGCTGTTGATGGACCCATGCAGTGAGTGTGATGCCGGCGAGGTGGCACTCGCAGAAGATCTGTGGCGACTATACCGCGAGAAGGGCTTGGTCAACCCACCGCTGGAGGAGCCTCATCAGATAGTGAAAGCTGACGCAGCAATCGCTGACGTACCTCTGGCAGCGCCTCTTAAGGAGGCCATGTCTATGGTGCGTCATGGCGAGCACCTCGTCGCCGATTTTAATTCTCTCAAGCACCAGGCAACGGAGCAGGCGCTGTGGATGTCAATGTGAATCACCCCAACAACGGTAAGGCACTGGAAGTGCGTGCTCAACAATTCTCAGGTTCGTCAACAGTGAATTGCTCTTGATTGTTTGAATAGCATTAATACACGAGCATTGAGACAAAGATGAGAGCACTGCGGCGCTTCAGGTGTCAGTGGCATGACATTGACGTGGTGTAGCAAATCCGAGGCTGTCCCTCAAGCCCCACATCAAGTCGACTTTCTTCTTGCAACTCTCCTCGTAAAGAGCTCTGAGCAGCAACTCGTTGCGAACGGCGTTTTGCTTGGCCTTTTCCCACCGTGGATGACCCTCCAGCACTCTCGTGGGGTTCGTGAACACATCAACCTGCGGGTCTTCACGCGTGGCCTTGAAGAGATCAGCAATCCGTTGTCGCTTGTCCTGTCTCTCCTGATCTTTAAGGATGTAGATGTTCTGGTGCACATAGGGGTTCCATCGCAAGTGCGAGCTGCTGGAGGCCTTTCGAGCATGCGGTAGCCGCGCGCAAGGAAGCAGCTGCTTCTCTACAGGTAGCGGTTGAAACTGCATGGAAAAGCAGGACTTGACCTTGCTGGGCCAGATCGGTAGTCTGTCAAAGTTTCGAGCCCCTACTTCCCATGAATCGTACTGCACCGGCAACTCATGGGTAATCTTGCTGTCCCGATGCCATCGTCGTAAAGCCTCAACGACTTCCACCTTGGAATTTTCACTTGACGGATTGATAGGTAGACTAATAGCCTCACAAAGTCTTCGCAAGTTTTCGAGACGCCACAATGGCTCCTCGAACACCTGGTGGTTGATGGCGATAAAAGGCTTCTCTATGGGGGGTACGTCATTGCCTTCCTGGTAATGCGCTGACTTAACGAAGTTCTCCGAACTCACCGTCCAGTCGAGGCTGGGACACTGATCGTCGTGTGCTGCTACGGCCCGGCTGAGAGTCCAGCGCATCCTCCTGAACCTGTCGCAACGTCATCTCATCCAGAGAATCGCCTGTGCCCCGTTCAGACTCCTGTGATAACCGTGCAGGGGGTGGGGTCCGACCTACGGAACGGCGTACGCAGTGCGCCTGCTCCAGCGACCGCGTACGGCATCGTTGCTCGTCAACGGGAGAGGCATCATCGGAGTGCCCCGATCGGATTGACACTAGACTGTCTGGAGGCACATCTTCAACGGGAGTGACTGATTTAGGCGTGGATCCCTCCTCTGCACAAGGAGCCGAGAATAGCCAGTGGTGGTAGTAACTGGAATCCTCAGTCACGCTGTCACTAAAGCCTTCCCTCACGAACGGGGGAGGCGTTGGTGGATCTTCGGGGTAGCACGGATAAGTCGCGCTGCGTGCCTTCTGGAAGCCCCCCCCTTCAGCAAACAGGCAGGGCAACTCAGATTCGAGGCCCACTGGTTCAGGTGGTCGGCGGGCTCCCAGCATCCGCGTAGGGGGAGGAGTGTGGCCTGCCGAGCTTCGGTGCATCTGCCTCTGTTGAGGGGTAAATGGCGCTTGAGGGGCGTCAGAGTGGTCCTTGACCACTTTTGGAGTGCTGACTGGCGAGACAACCTCAGATTCCTGCGAGTTCTCGTTCTGTTCGACAGAGAACTGCACCCTACTTCCCGCGGTGGTTACCTCTGCAACGTTGCGTCGTCGCTTCTTATCTTTCACAGGCGCACTCGTCCCTCCCGCTGCGACTGGTCTGCTCTCCGCACCTGCCAGCCCGCTCGCGGTCTTTGCCGCTGATCGCTTTGCGGGCTTGGTCTTTACCAGTCGAGCAGGAGCCTTAGCCTTTGCTTTCACTTTGGGCTTTCTTTTAACCTGAGGTATTCGCAGATCCTCTGTAGGCTCCTCGCCAGCCTCCTGCTGAGCCAGGCGTCGGCGTGTCAACCTAGGAACGGTACCGGTCATTGTAAGAATTATAATTTTCCCCTAACATATCGAACAGCAATACAGCGAAAATACACACCACTTGAATAACCGCTCTGAGTCACTGGTCGAGCACGGCGCATATCGTTTTCGTACACGGCGGGGCAGCTGACTGTGGGCCCTCATATGGAAGGCTTTAGATGACGAACGAGGTCGATAAAAACATTTCGAGTGTCCTCGTCGGAGAACCTGAGTTGCAATCGCCGGCCAAACTCACCGAACTGGAACACAGTTCCCCTTCTTGAGACGCAAGGCTACAAACACGTCTGCGGTGATCGTGGCCTCGGTGTCCACTCTCTGCAACTCATCCGGAGTTGTAAGTAGGGCGGTAAGGTCGTCGAGTGGAATTTGTCGGATGCGATCTGGTGTGCTCAGGACGAATTGGCGGCGACCGTCCGCTCTTATGAGTCCAAAGAGGCAGTCGAGATTCGTTCCATCTGATAGAGGTATTACTACTGGCAAGGACTGATGCTTCAGTCGTTCTCGTAGACGAGTATAGGTGTCCTGGTAGGAGGAAACCTGTGGATCGTTCAATAAGCAGGATGAGCATAGCCCCATCCTAAACCTAAAATTGCAAGACAGCTAAGTCTCACGGGGCTTCCAACCAACAATTGTAGAGAACAACAAACACCAGAACAAACTTTTGTGGGTATGGTAGTCCTCTGGGACGGTCACTTTCATTGGACTGAATGTGAGCTACAAAGAAATCGGTGTTTCGCATGAACCCGTGGGAATCTTGGCTTGAGTGGGTGGAGGCCTACGAGAACATCGTCAGCGGGGATCCACGCCGTCGAGCACGGGCCGCGTTTACCTTGAACAAGTGGCTCTTGAAGATGAGAGGTTCCCCATCCAAGTTGGAAACAGCCTTGAAGTCTACGGTCAGTGTGATTTGCGGAGATACCGACAACCCAAAGGACATTGCGGCCACTGTGTTACAGGTGGTGACATCCCACGTCGACGGAGAGAGAGGGGACCGCCGAGCTTTGCAATCAGACGTCGTGGAGGCGCTGGGGCTCCCGCCTGACCTAATGGCAATACGGAACCAGGTCGCCCATGGTTCAATGCCGTCAACTCCGGCGTTGAGATTCGCTAGAGACTTGTGTGTGAAGTTCCTGTTGGGCAGATACTGGGAGCCTCAAGCTAGGCTCTGCCTTCCGGCTGTGAGGCGCAATCCCGAGTTGCTAAGCCGGCTAGAAGCTGATTGGAAGCGACTGCTGTTCGACCCCCTGGTCAGCAGCATGCGGAGTAACTGCCAAGGCCTCGAGTGGCATCTGGCCCAGGCGTACGTCCATCAGCTTGTCCGGTCTAGTGGCTCGTGGAGACCGGTGTTTGCTGTCACGAACCTAACGTCGAACTCAGAGGTCCATTCCAGAGGAAGGCGGGTCTCTGCTGGGGAGTCGTTTCAGGTGGCAGCTGAGCGTATTCTTGTTGAGGCTCGAGTTCACAAGCAATGGGAAGCGCTGCTGCAAACGCATATTGGGTTTAAGTTCGGCAGAGGACAAAAGAGGCGTAGAATTTCCACAGACTACTCGTTGAAGCAGGACGATAACTCGCCTTACCAGGAGCCTCTGCAAACCTACAACTGGCTGTTGGAACTGTTTGAGATGGGTGAATTGGGTGAGCTTTTACAGCTGTCCTCCTCTATTGACCCTGTCCGAATTAAGGACTTCACAATGAACTGCCTCTTTCCCCTGTTTAATCCGTTCAGAGACAGCCGAGTCCTGGAAGGCATCTCTTGGAGCCCGGACCCCGTACTCGTATTTCTTTTGCTAGCTGCTGCGGAGCCAAAGGTTGTGAGTTCGACGGTCACAAAGGCCTTGGATTGGCTTCTTAACAGACACATCAACATGGCTCCGTGCTCCCAGTGGGCTTCCAGGTTAGGCGTGGCCTTCAGGTGCGATGTCGACGTAAGCCACCAGGTTATGTGGAATCTACTAGACTGGGTGCGCTTCCTCACCGGATGCCCCGCTCCCCCGGTTAGTGAAATGTCGGACACGCCTTTGATGAGCTTACTGCTGGATGGCATGTGCGGTGGGACTCCGCCACTGCAATCAGCAGTCGCCTCAGTCCTCTGCTCCATCAAACAAAAATCAACTGAAGCGCTGAAATGCGCAGAAAGGGCGTCATTGCTTACGACTTGGAGCAGTGTCTGTGATGCCTGTGGGACGAGCGAGCCACTAAAACGAGCTGACCTGCTATCTGAAGTAGTCGATCTGCTTCAACGAACGAGCAGGC
This sequence comes from Porospora cf. gigantea A, assembly GCF_019968955.1. Lineage (NCBI taxonomy): Eukaryota > Apicomplexa > Conoidasida > Eugregarinorida > Porosporidae > Porospora > Porospora cf. gigantea A. The sequence continues at coordinate 50,232 of NW_027151709.1, read as the reverse complement.
TCCAAGAATGGAGCTTACTGAAGGATGCCTTGCAAGCCATAAACTGCGAGGCCGTTTCCGAATTCAGCGAGGGAGCGCGGAGCTTGGAGATGACTATTCAAGAATACAGAGCAATCTCGGGTGCGAGAGTTTCACTGCTTGTCCAATCATGATTCCAGCAACACAAATCCGAGCGCCTCGTCCACTGAAGCTGCTTTATTTTGAGTCGCAGTATCCGGCAGCAGCCACGCGAGGCCCTGCGTAGGCTCGCCAGCTCTGTGGCTGAGGGTGGCACCAGACGGTTTCACATTGGACAGCAGCGTTCGGACAATGTCTGCCGCGACTTCTATGTCGGAGTCGAGGTGTAGTGCCGATCGTGGGCAACTGTACTCAATCCGCGATCCGTAGTCGGTCACGGCGGCTTCCTGCGGAACCTGCCGGAGAGAGTAGCCCAGAAATGCCAGATCTGAAGGAGCGTAGTGCTGTAGTAAAACACTTTCGATTTTTCTGAAGGCGGGTGGAAGCAAAGCATCTTCAGTGACGCAATCGTCCGAGGACGCCGAAGTCTGCAGAACAATCCACCACAGACCTTCATCGATCATCAGCGTGGAGTGATCCAACTGCACCATCTGCACCAGGTCTGCGCTTGCAGCCTGGAGTTTAATGGAAGGCATCCAAACGCCCAGTGACGCTCCATCTCCCGGCAGAAGCGGCTTGCGTACAGCTACCCAAGCAGTCGCGATGCGGCGTGGACTCCCCGTCGGCTCCGCACGGGAGACCAGATACCTAGCTGTGAGCGTCTCCTCGGCTCCATCCATGCCTCGGACCTGCAGTTCGATCCCGTCGGCAGTTGGTGTGCTATTCAGCACAGCGGTCTGTAGTCGGACTTGCCCACCATATACCGAAGCCAGCCTCACCAGTCCCTGGGGAAGGTCCCCCGTGCCGTGAATAGTGTACAGGAAGGGACTAGCCTGACCGTACCGACTCAGAGACCGGAAAAGGTCTGACATACTTCTCTTTGGTGGCGGTTCAGCAGAGAAAAGCACGCCATGTAGCAGCATATTCCGGATACAGGCGTCAGCGTTGTGCCGCTCAACCACCACTTCAAAATCCAGTTGGGGCTCTGGCTCAGTGAAGACGACTTCCCGCTGGGAGACGAATGGAGTTGAAACCTCGTTTCCCGAGGGAGCTCCGGCATGCACCCCTGAGACCACATCCTTCAGTATGCGCATGAAGCACCTACGCTGTCGGCCCTCAAGAACAGGAGATGACATGACTCCAGCCTTTGACAGGGGAACGGGCCAGCAGCGATCGTCCAGCAAGCAGACCGAGTCTATGCCCCGGAACTCCAGGTACTTGCTGACGCCGCCTCGTAGTAGAAGTTGAGTTAGGCTCGAATGAGCCACAACCAGCCTGGGATCCAGATCGAGCCAAGCACGAGACACTTCGTTCTTGACGACAGTGACATCGTTCTGCAGGTTGTTGGTGCTGCGTGTCGCCTGGTCGAACCCGAAGGAGTCAGTTGGCTCTAGCAGACACACATGAAATCCTCGAATAGCTAGAGCGCTGCGTTCCCCGGGCATAACCTCCTCACGCGCTCACAAGACTGCTCACCAGGTCGGAGTTGTCGAGGACGACATCAAACTGCATTCGTCAGAAAAAGCTAACATTTCGATAATGTCTTCAAGAGCCCAATCGATGTATGACAGACACTTGACGGTGTTCAGTCCTGAGGGAAAGCTGTTCCAGGTGGAGTACGCCTTCAGAGCTGTTAAGAGTACCGGCATTACAGCATGTGCGTTGAAATCCAAGGACGTCGCGGTTGTTGTGTGTCAGAAGAAGGTCCCATCACAGGGTAATATGCAGCAAGAGAAGCTTTTGAAAGCCAGCGCTCTCACCTCGCTACACAGCCTCTCCAACGAAGTAGGCTGCTGCGCCGTGGGCCTCCCTGCAGACTGCCGGGCAATGGTCTTCCGGTCTCGGCAGGAGGCTGCTGAGTTCGCCAACAAGAACGGCTTTCCTGCCACGCCTGAGGTGCTGTCTCGACGCATCGCTGACATCAACCAGGTCTACACGCAGCATGCCTACATGCGTCTCTTAGCGTGCACTGGGATTTTGATCGGTCTTGACGAGCACAAGAACCCCACTGTTTTCAAATTCGATCCGGCGGGCTGGTCTGCTGGCTTCTTCGCAACCTCGGCTGGAGCCAAGGATCAGGAATGCAACTCAGTGATGGAACGAACACTCAAGAAGGTCACGGATAGAAGCGAGACCTCCGTGAACGAAGCCATCGAGGATGCAATCGCTGCTCTTCAGGCTACCGTGGGTCTGGATTTCACTGCGGACACTGTTGAAGTTGGGGTGGTCACTCGAGACAACCCACGCTTTCGTCGTTTGGACAGAGATGTGATTGATCAGCACCTCACAGTGATCGCCGAACGTGACTAACCTAAGCGTGACTAGTCACAACATTGCATCACAACATAAACTTGGGAACGTGCACATTTTGGTCTCACTTGGGTCTACAGGCACCACACTGGCTCGAGACTCTGCTGTCGGCGACGTTAGTGGTGTATCGGCAGGAATTCTGATTACCGCACTTCCTAAGGGTTCTGGCGCTAGCGCTGTCTCTGGCATGAGTGGCACATTTCCTAGTAGCATATCATTTGGGTCGTTCGGCGGCGAAGCCGACGCCGATACCTCTGGTGCTTTCTCGTATCGGTGTCTCCACCGATTCCAGCACCCTGCTGATTGATCCTGCTGATCTCGAAAGCGAACTCGCTTGAACTTTCTCCGATCGTTTGACATTTGTGCCGGTAATTCCAACGATAACATCCACGCAACAACACGCGAACTCAGCAGGGTCAAACCGCGCCCGCCCCAACCGAGCACTCCAGTTACCGTAGACAAAACGGACTAGGAAATCTCCCGATTTACTGCTGTAGTAGTCACCCACCATGCCCCATTCATTCGGTCGCCGCGCTCGCACCCGCCAGAAGTTCCGAAAGCAGTTTCGGAAGCATGGCATGCCTGCGCCTTCGAAGTCGATGCACGTCTACCGACGTGGCGACTTCGTGGACGTGATCGTGGACTCTGCAATTCACAAAGGTATGCCCTACCACTTCTATCACGGTCGCACCGGTAAGGTCTTCGACGTCTCTGCGCGCTCTCTTGGCGTCTACTTCAAGAAGCGAGTTCGACAGCGACAGATTCTGAAGGCAATTCGCATTCGTTTCGAGCATGTCAGGCACTCGAGATGCCGTGAGGACTTCCTCAAGCGTGCCAAGGAGCACCGTGAAGCGCTGGCTCAGGGCATCCCTCACGAGGCTAAAAGAATCCCCATAGGACCTAAGGAAGGCGAGTTTGTGAAGGCGGACGATGTTGTGGTTTTCGAACCTCAGCCGTTCATTGCTAACATCTATTGATCTGGAGCAAACTTGGTGACACCTACATTTGCAGCTGAGACTAGCAGTCTCGCAATCTTCTTTCACGTCCACATTTGCAGCTGAAACTAGCAGTCTCGCAGTCTTCTTTCACGTCAACACTTGCAGCTGAAATTAGCGTCGATGTAGTGCGTCGCAAGCTCCTTTCGCTCGCAGTAGACTGGCTAGAGCAGTGAGGGGAGGCAAGCTCCTTTCGTTCATGAATGTTTAGTGGAGGCAGAAACCTCAATCGATATCGAACATAGCGCCCACGTCATGTAGGTAGGCAAGATACGTGGCGGAGGACCTGTACACCCAGGAATCCCAGATATGGTCGTAGAAATGTCTTATGAACCCACAGTGGCCGCCATATTCAGTGTATGCGAGTCTTACTGGGGGGAGCACCTGCGTGGTGATAACGGGACTGACTCACTGTAGCATGCTCTCCATTCGTACCATGTAGCTCTAGATCACGAACGATAGGGTATCTGTCCGCAAGGAAAAACGGATCGTCGTAGGAGTTTACCACAAGGAAGGGAACTCGAATCCTGTGAAAAAACCTCCAACTGGCGTTCTCGTCGTAGAATGTCTGGGGATTGACGTAGCCCCAAATGGGACTGCTGTAATTTTCTATGAATCCGCCAAGTTTGTCAGCGCGCATCATTCCGCGCAGCTGGCCCAAATCCTCAGCGTTTTCTGCGAGGCGTCGCGTCAGTGGGGATAGGAAATCCGTTACATGGTGGTAGACAGGCTCCAGAAGTGCAGGCAAAGATGGACTCCTGGGCAACTCGGGAGACACGGGGTGCGACTTTTGCTTTCTTTCATCCTCCAGGCGGAAGACACGGGGTCTACCGAAGCGGTTCCACCGGCGATAGACTCTGCCAAGCAGCTTTAGACCAGCCTTGAACTTCAGACTCAGGAGCAGACCAGGTAGATAGAAGGTCCTGTTGAAGAGGTTCTGCGTAAAATGGCCATGGGCACCCTACTGCATCGAGATTCGACGTTTCCTCGTCAAAGGGAACACAGAGACCGAATCCACCGTACACGTTGAATAGGGAAGCTTTATGGCCCAAGACTCCTAGAAACTTAGCAACGATGTTGCCACCAAGAGAGTACCCAGACACGTAGATCTTAGCATTAGGCCGACGGAGGCGGATGATCTGAGAGACATACAGCAAATCGTCAACGAATCCGCCGTGATAGTCAAACACGGCATCATCCTCCAGAATCCTCTGTATCTGTTTGAAGCCGTCGTAATCCATGGCCGCACAGCCCCTGTGGTTCAGGGCAAACACGTCAAACCCCTTGCTGTACGCCCAGCGAGCCAGACCCAAAACCTGCGGACTGCGGGAGTGGTTTTCCAGCCCGTGCACTATGATGGTCACTGGTCTAGTGCTTGAGAGGTCCACGGCGGTGCGTTCTCTCCCCGGTGAGGCGGGCTGGCTTTTCCGTGTCTTCCAGGTGGTTACATACTCGAAACTTACGCAGGCCTCTACGTGCATGATCTCCGAAACCGAAGGAGCCGCATCCACGGCGCAGTCCCTATCATGTAACAGGATGTCAAGCATCAGGGTTTCGTGGTCGATCGTTTTCCAGTAGGACCGCACATAGTTTTCTCTGGCCCAAGCCCGTCCACTGTACAAGTAGCGCAGCTTCGGCCGAATGGCAGCCCACAATGCAGTGTTCAAAGTCAATAGCTTCAGAATGATGATGGGGATGTCGAATAGCAGCATTCTCAATGCCTCCTGAAGGTACTGAGAGCCCCATATGGTCTGAACGTGACCGTGCTTCATAAAGCGCCCCTGTGGCGAAAAGTTTGCGATGTAGAAGCCGTCAACAGTTCGCCGTTGGAAGATGAGCGCATTTTCATCGTTCTTTTCGATTTGCGAATACTCCTTCGGATATTTACGTGTGGATATGTGTGACGGCACCTGAACTGGATCCTCATCGTCGTCAACGGAGTCCATTGTGTTGACAGTGTCATGTTGCGTAATAGCTCCCGACGTGGTCAACATTCTTCAAGGAATAGTACAATATCGCACACAGAGCTGCATGAAGCCCATTCGATACCGTGTTTTCAGTGGTTATTTGCGCCGCACTTTAACGGTCTTGGCCTTTGGCAACTTCCAACTGGCCACTCGGTAGAAACTGCAAGCGTGCTGAATGGGTGAGTGGTCAAAGAGATACTCGTCGAATTCAACGAGTTCTTTCTGACCAAAGGTTATCGGGTGGTGTCGGTGTCCTATGCCGTTGACTAGTGCTTCGTACTTCGCCTGGCTTGACTCTTTTAAGCCTTCAAGGTTGCGTTGAACAGAGCGAGACATTCCTCTGGTTCGGTACTTCTCCTCAAGCGTGACCCGACGTGGACGACTACTCTTGGCCTCCTCATCTGAGGGTTGGTGGTTTGAATCGCTGTTGTCGTCTTTTGGTGTTTCAAGTCGTGGGCTGATACTCATCGGAAAACACGAAATCGCGGTTGAAACACTTTTACTCCGAGGATTGGAGTGGACCCAATCCCTGCCCGAATCTCTGACACCCAACAGTCACGTTTCCTACAAGGGAGCCAGCGTGAGGCGCAAAACCCTTCAGAAGGCGCGTATCTTTTGAGACAGTACAGTAGAATGTGAGCGAATGCACAGATCTTTTCTAAAGGCACGTATCTTTCTAAAGGCGCGGATCTTTTCTAAAGGCACGGATCTTTTCTAAAGGGACGGATCTTTTCTAAATTGATCTTGATGTGGGGCGATTCATAGAAAGAAGCAACATTGATTTATTTTTGATAGAGATGTCGAACTTGACTTGGCAGGAATGGAGAACACGGAAGCACCCAACCGTCAGATATCCAGCTCCTTGTCTGGGAGAGCAGTGGCTCCAATGGGATGAAAACTGCCGCTTATACGCGCCTTGGCCAAATGGATATGTGTCCAACGAAGAGGAGGCGCGACTCGACATCTCGCGGTGAGTGTTGAGGGCAGGCATCACGTAGCTGTCTCGCTGAGTTGATGGACTTCTTCGAAGTCCAGATACTGACCGGCATAGCAGACGACCTCTCCTACGGCACGGTGCTGTGGACACTGGAGTCGTATCTGACCGTTTGCCTTGTCCTCCACTACCCTTTCAGTATTCCGATTACTCCAAAACTGTATCTTTATCTTCGCCGCCTGCTATCCCAAATTTTGAAGCGGTTTTCAGGGCGACAAACCCTCGACGTTATGGGCCATCTACCGAAACCTGTGCTCTATTAGCTGACACAGTTCAGCTGAGCTGCTGTACTGGGTTCTCAGCTGGGCACAGCTCAATGCTGAGCTGCCCAGCGGCCCCATAGATCGACTTTAACCGCTGTTGATTGACTATGCGTACGCATTAGATCTTCGACTCATGCATATGCAAAAATCTCCTTTGGGTATCCATGCTTAATGTGCGTCGGCTCTTTTGTTGCCATTCGTGTCGTTGTTGTGCTGGTGCCCACGACCTCTGCCTCTTCCATGGCTCCCTCCTCCACTGTCATTACGGCCTTCGCCGTGACCTCTTCCACGGCTGTCGCCATGGCCTCTCACACTGCTGTCGTCGCGACCTCTTCCACGGTTGTCGCCTCGTCCTCTTCCACGGTTGTCGCCTCGACCTCTTCCACGGTTGTCGCCTCGTCCTCTTCCACGGTTGTCGCCTCGTCCTCTTCCACGGTTGTCGCGAAGTGGAGCCATGAAATGGCTCGCTGGTGCCACAACGCCGCGAAGAGGAGGAGCTCGATCCCCTAGGCGACTCCCGGCAAGGGAAGGCATGTCCAGCAACACCTCCATCAAGGCAGAGTTGCCGAACGTCAGCTTGAAGTCAATGGAGTGCCCATCCTCCACAAGAAGTGTTGGATAGACGCCAATGACAGTCCCCTGCGTTCCAACAGGCAGGATACCTCTAAACTTAGAGTAAACTACCCGAACACCAGGTTTCTTCATCCACGACCGCTGGGTAGGGATGTTAGTTGGCGGTCTCAGGCCGTTGTCAGCATGGTAGTGTTTCGTCTTCGTGGTCGAGTATGCGGGGGGACCCCAGGTTGCAATGGAATCGAGGCCTTCCACCCCAACAACAGACAGGCTTTCATAGAAACCACGTCCTGTGGCTGGTTGAAACAAACTTCTAGAAAACGGCTGTTGCATCTTCCATGATATGAACTGCTCAACGAGAGGCTTGATCTCCATGTCGTCCTGTTTGAATGCCATGTCTGCATTGATTCTGCCGTTTCTTTTTTGGAGTCCCTCCTCCATATTATTCAGAACGAAAGTCCATCGCTCATCCATCAGACGGAACGCGTTCAGTGCCTCATTGCTGTACAAAGTCATCCCGCCCGGTGCGAGTTTAGCCAGTCCAGTAGCGTAGCTAGTCTCCTGGTCTACAGTAGTTGTGAAGCCTAGACCGATATCGAATAGCTCCCGTTTAGAGCCGACGCGAATCCGAACATTGCCGAACATCTTTCTGACCAAATGAACATTCCTTTCCAGTGCTTTCGCAGCCTTCTCCACAGTCTGCCAATGGGTCCTCAGACCTTCTACTTCAACAGGCTGCAATCTATACTGGTTGGGGAAGTGAATCGTGGCGACACGATTCTGGTCCAGAGTTCCTACACAGCCAAAGCTGCCGTCCAGTTCCGTAGACAAAACCAGCGGACACAAGTCAGGTCGCCGAGGAGGGGGACCAATAGGAAAGAAAGCGACGGCGTTCAAACGCACGACGCGGGATTTCGTGGCGTAGTCGAACTCAACCCTGTCATGGGAGCGAGAACGGTATATCTCGGTGATGGGCAGTACATGCAGGAGCACCTCGTTGAGGTCAACCAGACCTAGTTCTTTCGGAACCTTCCTCGATTCTGCATCCATAAAGCCAAGGAACTCCACTCCGCCCTGATGATATCGAAGGTTCTCCTCGTCCACGAAAGCCTGGAAGTCGTTCCTGACGTCGTAGGGGAACACAACCGCCGACTCGAATCCGACTGCGGAATCGGCAAAGTCAACCAAGTGCCAAATTCTGGCGTCATTGAAACCCAACCCCCTCACTTATCGCGCGTACTGACAGACAGCACTTGAGCCTTGGTACGGTTGGGGAAGTCAATCTCTACTACAGGCGAGTTCGCGAGGTGGATGCCACATATTTTATTGTAGCCTCCTTGGAAGGAGAGCAGCGCGTTGAGGAAGTTCTTGAAGTAGTCAGGGTTCCATGTTAGAGGAGGATCAAAAACAAGGTATACAGACTGGAAGGATGATGGGTGAGAATGCTTCAGCACTCCCTTTGCCAACCGAGCACTCCGGAGCTGATATGGAGCCTGTTCCCATCCTCACATTTCTGGTGACCATACAGTCAGACATCTTTAGTGGTACGGTGGGGAAGGTAGAGGCCTCAGTGCTGAGAGCGTAGGGCGCTCTACTGACGTGTTGGCACTGCGAAGGAAGCGCTTCCAAAGGTGTCAGCCAGGGCGCCTCAACGCCGTGGGGCATCTCGGCAATCACAGGTTGGTACTCCGATGTTAGTGGGGTGTCAGGTAACAGCGAGCTGTCGCTAGTCAAAGTGCGAAAAACAAACGACGTTCCCACGACGTTCGTCTGCACATCGCTCTCAGATAGAGGGTAGTCGAGACAGGCAGCCTTCATTGCATCCTTCAGACGGCGCTCATCGATGAAGGGCAGAAGGTACTTCCCTTTCCACTCTGGCATGTCAGGGGGCAGATCCACTGGCACAATGTATGGATCAGGAAAGAAGTCGGAGATGGGCGAGTCCTCCTCCATGAGACTCCAGTACGTGCTGGGTACCAAGCTTTTGCTGTCTATCGGAAGCACTGACATCAGCTGCTCATGCATCTCAAGCGGTTGACTGCCATCGGGTGAGAGGAAAAACTCTGGGAGTTCCCAGCGTTTGGTGGTATCTACGACATCTGCGGGCTCTCTGGTACGGAACTCGAGACGAGTTTCCAGTTCGGAAGGCATCTCGTTCTGTTGGATGAGGTCGGGCTCATTCATTTCAGGTAGCAGGTACACGCCGCTCAGCTCCGGAAGCAATTCAAGTAAGTCCACTATGAAAGGTCCATAGTGATAGGGAAAGAACCACGACCACGACGGGCATCCTCTGAAGTAGTAGATGCACACCCATTGAATACCACGCAGGTACTCTATGAAAAACTCATTAATCTCAGTGCGTCCCGCAGGAGTGAAGAGATTGATACCGAGTTTGAGATAGTAGTAGCGCCACCGGAGCCAGCGACGACTGACGTCAGTCCTTGCGTCAGACAGATTCAGCTCCGCATCCGCCACCATGCGAAAGAACAGCCGAAGTGTGTGCCAGTCGACCTGGCCACAGTTCTTCATCAGCCACGGTTCAGTGCAGTGATGAGTGGGAACGAAGTCGTTGAGGTACTGGTGGTAGATGCTGTGAATTCTGCCCATGTTGTCTTTTTTGATGGTGGCGACGTCTAATTCGGGGAGAAAGTCGTTTCCACAGAGTAAACTCAGAATGATGAAGTCGTCGACAACCCTTTCGCCATCAAATGGAAACCGAAAACTAGAGACATCACCATGAGAATCGACCCGAGTAAAGGAGATACAGAGGTACTGTCGAAGTATGCTGAGGTCCAGCAACTGGAAGTTTGCCTCGCAAGTAAGGAGTCGGCTCCGCAATACGCCATTCGTCTGCAATTAATCAGCAACCCTGCCATACTTTGTCGTTGGTAAAATCAATCCGTTCTCTCAGAAGGAAGAACTCAGACTCATGACAAGCAAGTCCCAGCATCAGCAAGTCGGCATCGAGTCCGTGAATGCAGTGACGCAAGTTTCTGCGGGCATCTGGCAATGTTTTAAGTCGCCTAATGAACGCAGCAATCTTATGCTCTCCCTCTCCGCAAACGTTGGGACCCGAGTATATAACCTGTAGTCTGCTCCATATTGGGTCTGATTCCATCAAGACGGCAATTGAGAACTGCAGGTATTGCTGCAGTCGGCGCATGAACTCCGTTCCAGGCGTGATACAATTCGAGTCGAATTTAAATTTGCCAGCCGGAATACCTCGGAGTCTCGTCGCCGACTTGTAGCGGCGGGACCGCTGCTGATTAAGCTTCGCACGCGGAGCGACCCCGTCGACAGCGAGGTATAAGAGTTTCCGTGGCTTAGTAAGATACACGAGCTGCGTGACGTAATGGACCACAGCGAGCATAGCCTCGGTTTGGGTCTCATAGAACGTAAAGCCCAGGCCATTATGAGTTAACGGATGAACGAGCCCGTTCAAATCGATGTAGAGGTTGTCGAATTCCTTTATGGAGACGTTGTCTGTGAACGTAAGGCCTCTCCCTCACCTAAGTCGGTTAGTATCAACGGATATCGTTCACTAACAAATCTAAAGAAGCCTGATATCCCCATCACACGAGGCCGTTTATGCCAATATACAACATAAGTGCGGGGTCAACTCAAGAGGAGGTAATCACAACGTGACACGACAAGTGCTACTGAGAGCCAAGCAGAAGAAAAACAGCAAATTACAGAAGAGCGGAATGAAGGAAGGTCCAAGGAAGCGCACTCGGGTGGAGCACAAGCACATCAAGGCCTCGACACCTATCTCGCCAAAAACGGTACTCAAGACCGTGGAGAAGACAGACGCTGATGATGATTCCAAGAAGCAGTGGAAAATCAAAGGCCTGGACCTTCTCCAGCAGCTGACGGCCGCTCACAAGAGCAACCACAATGACCTTGGGCTTTTCGTCAGTCGGATGTCAGCTCACTGCCTTGAAGACGTTTCACCCTGGAAGTCAATGGTGTATGCGGCCTCTAAGGCCGGCAACGTCATTTATCGGTTGGCCTTGAAGTACAGCACTCCCGAAGCGAGGCTGGCGTACTTCGATCTTTTCGTACAGCCAGTTCGAGAGGGTACCAAGCACTCAGTCTTCCTCGACTTGATTTCCAGTAGTACAGGAAAATTCTTTTCTCAAAGTCTACTGAAGTACTCTCACAGGAACCAAGCTAAGGTGTTTTTCCGAGAATTGGGACAGGAAGCCAAGTCACTCATAAACTCCGCCAACGGAGTTGAGACCCTCAACTATGCTTATGTGCTGTCCCAGCGATGCAAGGGCCTGTCATTGAGCAAAAAGGACATCAACCAGCTGATCGCTCGTCTGATGCTGAGTCCTGTGGCCTTAGTTCATGATCAACAGGTCTTTGAGAAGGATATCAGGTCAACCTTGGTGAACTTCAGAGACAACAAAGACCCTGAGCTTCAAAAGACCTTCGCGGTGTCCATTAAGCAGCTTCGAAACTACTTGACTAAGCTGCTGGACAAGAACTCTCATCGTCTCCGCATCGTTATGTGGATGCTCAGCATCTACTGCGACGTCGTTGACGACGCTCTGAAGGAAGAGATCGCGACTATCATGTTTATGACGGATGATGAGGAGTCGAAGTTTGCCGTTGGGGAAATGGCCCAACATCCTGAAGGGTTAGAGGTGCTCACGTCGCTGGTAGGTGTGATGACCGCCAGAATGAAGAGGAGGATGCTTTCTGCGTTCAAGCGGTACAATAGGCTTCCCAATCTTCCCTTCTCAGCTGCCGGAAGCGCTTTCTTGGCGCGATACCTGATGACCCTGGACGATAGCAAGGTTGCACTCGAAGTTTTGACCCCCTTCCTAACCTGCTGTGGCACTCCCGAGGACTGTTTGCTCAGGCGAATCCTATTCCATGAATGGGGCCATCAATTTTTGTTGTTCATCCTGGATCCTACTCACAGCCAAGTCTTCACTCCTCCGCTCACCAGGGCACGACTGCTAGCACCCGCGCCTACGACGCTCAAGGACGACGCGTCGCGGCTGCAGGGGATGCGTGCAGCTGTGAAATCCGCTCTCCTAGACTTTTTCGTGAAGCATTTGAAGGTGAAGGCAGACGTGGACTTCGTCTTCAAGGAAAAAATCGGCCAGAAAATTCTCTTGGTCGCGATGTCTACAGACAACGACGACGACATTGAGGCGGCGGTGCTGGCGATCTTCGACCGTAGGGGATCGGGTGCTCTCAGCCCCGACCACCTCTTCAACTCGCTCATCTTCAGAAAGGTCGTCCATGCACTGGACTCCAAGGGTCCCATCTCAGACGATTTCATGTCTCTCGTCCAGAAACATCTTCAAACGTTGCTGCAGTCAGAGGGCGCCGCGGCCCTACGTTTCCTTTGGACCTCCAAGCCCGAGAACCAAGAGTGGTTGAAGAAGATCGGGATTCAGCAGGCTCTCAAGAAGGGAGACCTTGGTGAGCGAGGTCAAGTACTCGCTAAAGTTGTGAACTCAACCTAATGTGTGGGGACCAAAATTCCATCGAAATTACGAATACGTATTCTTCCACAATGGTTAAAGAGACTGAGCGGCAGTCTGTTGATGCAAAGGAAGTCGTCAACCCAACTATGCCAGTGGTGATTCCCTTCAGCCGCGATCTCTGCCTTGCTCTGGCTGCCTTGCTCACCACGAGTAAGTTCGGCGATTGTAGGAAGAGTGGCGGGTTAGTTTTGCGTGTAAAGAAGCACCTACAGGAGGCCACAAGCTCTGATTTTGAAGCCTGCGCTCTGCAGCTACACCTGCTGGTTCTCGCCGCTTTAGGGTACACATCTCAGAGTAACGAGCATATTGCCTGCGTTCTTCTGGATGTTCTACAGAAATCGCGCGATGACTACACCGCTGACGAGGTCCAGGTTGATGTCAACGTCGACTTCAGCCATCTCACTGACTTCGCGTTCGTTCTCGATGAGAATGTTTGGACTTCTGAAGCCGACATAAAGGCGGATCCCCGAGGCGTGGTGGTGGACAGGGCCTATGTAGACTTCTGCGTCTCATGTCAAGGACGATTCGATTCCTACCTGATGGCGATGCTGTTGGCGGCGATGAAGGCTGCTGGAATGACGACAGCGGTTTCTACGACTGCGTTGTTTTGCAAGTCATGGACTTTCGTAGAGAATCGGTGTGCGCATGCGTTCCGAGTCTACCAGAACTGCAAAGGTCATCATCAGTTCCGGCATGAAAAGATTCAATGGTACAGGGCTCTTTTCACCAGCAGCAATACCCATGGAATGATCGACTGCATGCAGGACCTGGAAATCGATCTGTGGTACGCAAATTTCCAGAAAGATAGCCCTCAGAGAGAGGCTATTTTCGACCTGCTGGTGGCGCTGATGGGTCATTCCGACCCTATGGTGCAGAGTCGTGCTATAGTGCTCTTCAATTGCTTCGTGGACTATCATGATTGGCAAGTTATGGTTCCTTTTGTCCCTCGGATTTCCTATATTGGAGACGAGTTCCAGATCGAGGTTCTGCTTCCTAGGGGTGTGGATGTTCACGACATTCTCCTCGTCCTTCAAGCTCCAGCGGGCTCAGCGCACAGCCAGGCTTGTGCGTACTCTTACCATAACCTAGAGTGGGAAGCTACTTCCTCAGGGCACCGAGGCAGGTGCAGCCTCGGCTCCTTCTCCAAATGTGGCTTCTACGATTATCGCTTGATTCGCGGCGACGAGGAACTAGGGTCTTGGGAGACTGTCCGGACCACCCTTCACACTATGAGAAAGCAGTCCAGTGACTCGCTTTTCCCGCATCTGAAGGACCGCATGTCAAAGTTTGTGGCTGACTACCACTCCACTGTGGCTCACATCCTAGGAGGTGACTTGTCGCAGACTATTCCTGTTCAAGGTCGGGTCATTGTTCATAACGCGGCTCTCCGCACTGGAACCTTTCACGAGCTATTCCCTGACGCTCACCAGGCTGATGTGGACTACAAGAAGAAGACCTTCATCCATCGAGGGTCATTCTCATCAGTAACCTCCATGTTGCCGGGCCTAGCCAAACGTGGAGTCTCCGTCCTCTACTTGATGGGCGCTCTCGAACGCGACAACGGCGAGTCCAATTTTAGTAACCACGGAGGGATTGAGTTCCAGCGACCGAATTCTTCTCCGTTCGCAGTTACAGACAGAGCCGCCCCCTGCAGCATGTTAGGGGACAGCGGAGACGTGAGGGACCTGGCCAACAAGGCTCGTTCGTATGGTATTGAGGTGGTTGTTGATGGTCTTTGCCGCATCAGCAGCAGCCAGTGCCACCGCAAGTACAGACCCGAACATTTCGTCCACACCATAGACGCTAAAGGCCGTAAGGTACCTTTGTGTGGAGGACTCGGTCGAAGCGTGCACCTGGAGGACACGAGCATGCTGAACTATAGGAAGGGTGCAGTCTGGCGTCTGACTGCGCAAGATCTGTCTCGGTGGGTGGCTGACTTCGGCGTATCCGGCATTCACTTCGAGAACGCATCACTCGAGCCGATGCTATTTGCTCGTGATTCCAATGAGCTTCATCGTTGGGATGGCGACGGCATCGATCACTATACTGCTGAGGAGCAGCTACAAGGGGTCGTTTGCGGAGGGTTCGACAACAAGCAGTCAGGGTATTGGACTTCAGAGGTCTCTAACCACTGGCCTAATCCTTTCTTTGCTGTTTTGACTAGAGAACTTTGGAAGCACAACCCGACTGCCCTGTTCCTCGGCGAGGTTAATGACTGTACGAAGATTCAGGGAGTTTCGAAGTCTGGTCTCTTGCCGAAGGTCACCGGACTCTTGGAGGGTGTCGGTGCTATCGCAGGACGGAAGTTGGACAACGGTGGATCGGTCTCGAAGCTAGCACCATCTGCTTTGCCCCTCAGTTCCTACATCCTTTCCTGTCGCAAAAGCACTCTACAAGGGGGAATTGTGGTTACTGCTTCCGCGTCTCCTTCGGACCCACTTCCTGGGCTCTTTCTGGGACGCGCCGCTTGGCCTTTCGTTAATCTGCTCTTCTGGTTGCCTACAGTACCTGGCACCCTTTTGGGTGAACAGGAGGGTAAAGTTTACAGACTGGATGGAGCTGCTCACTTTGACGTCGTGACGGATGAGTCGAAACCGGATGCTTTTCTAACTTCCAATCGCTCTCGAGTCCGCAAACTGAACTCCTCTTCTACCTTAGTGCACATGTCTCGTACGAAGTCGACGGTCTCTGCGATTTCCGACGCGGAGACGTCCGAGGTGCATGTAGACACCTCTCCTAGCGCCCACGCTAAGGTATCTTGCAAATCGAGCGGGTCGTCTCCCTTCTGCATCGTAAAGAATGCCGCTGACACGGTCGTGCCGAGTTTGACCGCCCTTGAGGAGCAGTTCCGAAAGTGCTTGGGCCCTGATCTTGGCTTTGACATTCGCGAGATCGGAAAGCACTACGACCACTGCCGTGAAGTGAGAAATGTATTGCCACGTTCCCCAGAGTCTGTTCTTCTTCCCATGAAGTCTGCTCCTGGCACCTTCGTCTTCGCGAATGTGACCAGCGTTTGCAGCTTTTATCTGGTCTTCTTGAACTTCACGGATCAGGAGGTCAACGTCACAGTTAGTATGACTGCTTTCCAAGACCTCTTCCTTGCTATGGGGGCTAGAACTGATGCGGTGCTGAAGCAGACCTCTCCCTCGCCGCCAGGCCCTTCCCAGATGTGGCGCATTGGAGAGGTCCTTGCAGAGGAGATGACGCGAAAGCTCGTCCCGTTCGGGGCTGCAGTGACCGTATTCAGCAGAGTGGAAGAGGATATTCCTTTCAGCGAGCTTCTGCAAGATGCCTTAAAGCGCTTGGGTTCAAAGGCACGCGATGCCCGCAACTATTTCTCGAACAATACTGAGGGAGAGCTTCCCGCGTCTCTCTGTAAATCTGTCGTCTCGAACGCTTTCATCTCCGCGCTGATCAACGCTGTTGTGGAGGAAAAGGATCTCGAGCAGCTAGTTGGAGTGCTGCAGGTCTACGCTTCCGCCATGGAAGTATCGTTTACAGATGGCTCCCTGCCATCCAACCTCTCTACCACACTCCTGGATCTGCTTACTGATGTCGGCTTGTTCTCCCGCAGATTCGATTCCTCAATATGCCCTGTCCGTGGACCCAAGCTCGGTTCTCTCTTGATGGCCAAGCTCAACGCGCTCGCAGCTCCCCCAGCTGAGGGAGGCAGTCCCAAAAGCATGATCCCGATGCTTGCTCAGCAGATTGTAGATCGGAGCCGCATGGGACCCATAGTGTTCGTGACGACGGAGTTGGGCAAGTGGTCTACCGTTGGCGGCCTTGGCGTCATGGTTGATGAGCTGACAACTACTTTGGCCTCAGAGCTTGGACAAGAGATTTGGGTGATATCACCCTACTACGATCGCAACCGCAAGGGCGAGCAAGGTTATCTGGTGAAGGACGACATTCACTATAAGTTCAACGTCAACGTCCGGATTGGAAGTGAAGATGTCACCCTCGGAGTCCACGACGGTTACGTCAACAATGTCCGTCTGCTGTTCATGCACAACCAGCGCTTCTTCCCTCACCCGTACCCAGACAATGCGCCAGAAGATGCTGTTCGCTTCCTCGTAGCAGTTGCTAAAGGTGCGCTTGAGACCATCTGTCAGGTCCACTCCAAGGATGAAAGCCCGATGCCACAGGTAATCGTAAGCAACGACTGGCCTACCGGTCTCATCCCCGCCTATGGCAAGTCACATTTTGGCGGTCTCTTCAACGACACCACGTTCTTTCATATCGTCCACAACATGAATCCTGCCTACGAAGGCCGCATATACGCCAGTAGTGATCTGGCTCACATTCACGGCCTCGACAGGAATCTGCTTGTGGACCCCAATTGGAACAGTCCTGTCATCAATCCTTGTCGATGTGTTCTCCTTACGACTGACCAGTGGGGCACTGTTAGCTTCTCGTATCGCGACGAGCTTCGCGGGAGCAACGGCAAGCCTGCTGCAAGTCCTCTGTCGCCTCTATTGAACCGCTACTCTAACCCTTTCGCTTTTCCCAACGGCATCCCTGTACAGCCTCGACTTGATAAGTTACGGCAGGCTGGCTTTGTGGAGCACTCTGACGCAAAGGCCTACTTGCAGACGAAATTCTTCGGGTTCCAGACCCCTGACCACGACATACCTCTCTTCGCATTCATCGGTCGAATCACAAGCCAGAAGGGCGTCCATCTAATCCTCGAGGGCTGTGAGAACCTATTCCACAGGTACAACTTCAGAATTCAGGTGCTCGTAGGCGGCATGGTCAACTGGAAAGACCCCTACAGCAAGCGCTGCGGCAATCTGATGCAGAATCTAAGAGCTCGTTTCCCCTTCTGTTTCTGGGCGGATCCTGATGCTTTCTTCGTCGACGGACCCGCCGTCAACCTAGGGGCGGACTTCGCGCTCATGCCTTCGATGTTCGAACCTGGTGGTATTGTGCAACATGAGTTCTTCGTGGCGAGCACGCCAGTCATCGCCTTCAAGACCGGCGGTTTAGCTGATAGCGTGTTCGAGTTCAGGGAGGATTCGGGCGTCGGTTGTGGATTCACATTTGAGTCATACAATTTGGGTGACTACCTCTACGCAGTCGAGAGGTCACTTCGAGTTTTCAAGAATAAGCAAGCCTACGCGCTGCTAAGGGAGAACGCAGCGAACGCCGTGATGGCTTCGGAAGTGGTGGCTCGTGCTTGGCTTGAGGAGTTCTGCCGGCTCCGAAGGAAGTTGCCCTACAACAATACCGAGATCTCCAAGCTCATGACTGGCTTGCCGAAGGTCTGTGCCTCGCTGTGGGACAGTGAAGACGTCCGGGTTGAGGTCACACCATTGCAATCGGCCAGGGGCCCTGAGAGAGCTGAGGCCTACCCCGTAGAGGTTGCTAGCACCAAACTCGCTCGCATTCGCTATTCCCCGCCTGTTGACCGACCGAAACCTCGAGTTGTTACGGTAGCGGGTTCCTTCGATGATTGGCAAGTTCGTCGCGCCCTGACCTGGGAGCCATCTCAGAATTGTTTCGTTCTCCCACTTGCGGTTCCCGCAGGCGAGTATTTGTACAAGCTTATTGTTGATGGTACATGGATTTGCAACCCTCGGGATCGAACCGTCCGGGACAAGCTGGGTGTCGAGAATTCAGTCTTGGAGGTACCTGCTGACCCATAGACCTAAGTTTTCAATGCATATACTCTGTACAGCAACGATTTTCAGTCAATAGCTGCAAGCGACGCCAACGCCCATCCTTTCAGTAGCGCATCACGGTTATATCATGGAAGTGTCATGGAAGTGTCAGGACTGAGGTACAAACATGTGTACAGCCTAGCAGCCCTAGACTTAGCAGCCGCTATCCGGACAGACGCAGCAGCATACCAACGGTGGCATGGGTACGCACTGGGTCATCACTTGAGGAGGCGGGTAGTACACACACTGCACGTAGGCTTGCTGAGGAATCATTACGCAACAGCACTTCTTAGGTTTCTTTGGTTTCTTTATGGTCAGCTGTCCACTGAACTGGATGTTGCTCGTGCACTGGTCTGTGTTGGCTGCTCGCGGGACCCACTGTTACCTCCACCTCCACAGCTACACTCGCACATGAATCTTCTATTACGTATATGAGTCAGTCACATCAGCAACAGGATAAGGCCGAGATAAGGCGAGATAAGGCGAGATAAGGCGAGAAAGCGAATGGTGAAGTAGCGTAGGAGTTCAAAAGGAGTCCCAGGAAGTCTATTTCGAAAGGACTGCTTTTAGGGACGCAAATCGCGAAAAGGCGTGATGGTCAGGAAGAGGCGCTCAGGTTCCCTAGGGTCAGCCGTAAGGCGAGGAGATAGCCCCTTCTGGGCTCCTAAAGCCAACATAGTGTCAGAGCATCTGCTGCAAGAAGTCACAGACTTGGTGACAATCTATCCATCGCAGGTGGTAGTCTTGGGTCGAGATCGCGGTCTGGGAAATCAAGTGCGGGAGGCGATATCTGACAACTTAATGCCGGGAGTGTTTCAGGAGGCGATACCATCGTTCGACAAACGAAAGGACATGATATTGGAGGCGTTGCAGCTGCCACCATTAGGAGTTGAGAGGGCGCGAATGGGATTTCTAGAGTTCTACTCCAGAGAAAGGCACGACCTGAATCGCAAAGACCTTGTCCATGTCGAACTCCTGCTGACGGGATCTATCTATATAGGTCCGCCCCTACCAGAGTGGTGGGACAAGAAGGGGTCGTCACGCCGCGTGAATGGTGCCATTGTTGACCTCGTCTTTGGAGGGGGATACCCAACCGAGGCGCCGTGCGTGTCGGTTTTCAGCAACAAGCGTCTGTCATCTGAGGACAGAGAACAGAACGTTGTGCTCATGGAGTCCTGGTGGGCTAACTGGACTGTCGAAGCTGACAAATCTGTCTTTGACGTTAGTGACAGGAGGTTTTCTTACTCAGTTGATCGGGATTGTTGAGGCAATGTTATCGCTGCCTGAGAACATAGAAATGGCTCCATCGTCCCCGGAGCTACCAGTCTCAACTGCACCTCGTTGTGACACTGCTCTCTCCGCGAAGGCCGCTGCCATCCAAGCAGACGTAGATATATGTTGGGTCCACTCATCTGTGGAATCCGAGGAGGATATCCGATCAGAGGAGGAGAGCGACACTGGCGAGTCGAAGCTCAGGCTGGTGGACTTCCTTCGACTCGACACCACCGAACCCCCAGTGGCAACTCTAGGCTCTAGGCCTAATAGCCGGCGTAACTCGGTGCAGCTGACGACTCAGCTGTCCCTGCCTCCCACCAATGACTTCGCCGGATTGTCGAAAGTGCTACTACTGGATGACCAGTTTGAAAATTGCTCGGAGTTAAGGAGGGCCCCCTTTGGGTTGCTGCTGGAGGCGACCAACAAAGTAGATCAGAAACGGTACCTGCTGGATGTTGTGTGTCTTGGAGACCTCTCCGAAACTGTCGCCAACGCATTACTCGAGTCTAGCATGCGTCTTGCAGCGCTATCGAATGCCTTCGTATCCAGGTACTTTAACAGTTGGATCACCGTCTGTTCGACGAATGACAGGCTTTTGGAGGTGACAGCTGGTTACCCCAACAAGAGATCAGTTTCTGGTAGAGGCAGCGAAGGCTCCGTGATGCAGTTATGCCTGAGGGCGACGCCGTCTGGGCTGCCTATGTCGCTCACCGCCTGGTTCAAATACCTCAGCAGATGGCGTTGATATCGCAGTACGAGTCGCAACCAGCCTGCATCACCCTAAAGCAGGCAGTCGAGTCGCGGATGTTCGTGGGAGACTACATCTCCATCCTCTCCGCGGTGGACCAAATTGCCAGCGCGATCAAGGCGATGCACTCTTGTAAGAAGAGTTTTCTGGGTCTAACTGCCGAAACTGTCTACGTCCAGCGCGTAGACGGCGCCGTGCGCTTAGCGGTGCTCGACCAATCCCACACCAGAGACGTTACCTTGGCGGTCTATAGGGAATTGGGCGCTGTGGATCATGTTGACTTCGCAGCATCTTTGGTGCCTGATAGCTCAGACTACAAGGAGATTCTCACTGCGAAATGGGTAGAACAACTTGCTAGAGACGTGTTCCCTGCTCGTTTTCTGGACGCCTGTCTAGTCCCCACATCAATGCTTCCCTATTTACCAGCTGAGTACTTGGACGAGGAAGCGTGGACGGAGAAGATGGATATCTGGGCACTCGGGGTCATTTTGGTGGAACTTCTGGCTGGGCCGTTCGAATCGGAAGTGGATCGAGTATTTACACTGCTTCAAGCGGCTCACAGACGGGTCATTCCGTTTGCCAACACAATGGAGCCCTTGGTGAGCATTGACTCCTTCTGCAACGCAGACTCTAGAGCTTCTTATGTTGGCGTTTGACTCGAACCCTGCACTGAGGCCGACCTGTAACGGGCTGCAGTCGTTTGCAGTACCAGTTCCCGAGCAAGAGCATATGGAAGTCGTGAGCGATTTCTGGGCAACAAATGCAGTTCGTCGCTCGAGTTGGCAGTGCGAAGTTGCCGTACATCTCCTACTGCATCCAAAAGCTGTTCTCTGGCAACCAGACCAAGGTTCCTGTGTCATGCACCAGACCAAGCCTCGACTTCTCCCACTCTTTCTTGGAAACCTGTGTCATGCACCGAGTGAGGAAGCTCCTCCTCAAGCACGGCTACCAGTACGTCCCCCTCCCAGAGCTGTGGCCCTTCAGATCGCGGTCACTGTTACCTTTCGTGGAATCCAGGTGGTTAACCGAGAAGGGCGGAGTCCTATGTTCGTACAGAACGCCGTTAATACCGCTCATGCAGTTAGATCTGCCTCGTGTCGGAAGTTGCCGTCTCTCTGAGAGGGGCGTAGTTCGCGCTGCGCTGGTGCTCAGGCGGAAAGACGGATGTGCCTCTCGGCTGGAATGCCTCGAGGGCATTTTCCCCTTTCTTTCAGATCTGTTGGGCATTTACCAAGATTGGAGCCTCACTGTTTGCTTTCCTAAGCTGGCTGTGCACCTGATGCATCAGCTTTTTGCTGTGGGCATCCGTCTGCCTGGCCTGGCTGCTCACCTCTGCTCCCTAATCCATGAGATATCACACGCTAGGACTCGACGACGCCACGACCGCCTGGTGTACGCCCTTCAAGTCTTCCACTTGATTCTGCAGATGAGCAATAAAGCAGAACCATTCCTTCCTCATCGAGAAACTCTCAGTGACTACGCACTTAAGTGGCTGGGTAGCGGCGGTCAACTCTCTCCTCGTGCGCTGCTGAGTTCATTTGTCGACCTAGGCCTTCCAATTTTCGTGACATGTGGGGACTTGACGCTGGAGAATCTGGCTACTTCCAGTCTGAGATGGAGCAAGGCCGTCATTGAGTTGAATTCGGGAGCTCAAGGAGCTGTCGCCAAGACCGTGGACGCCGTCAAGGATGCGATTTCGGTTCTTGGTCTCCCGTCCTTCAAAATTCATTGTCGGCTACTCACCCCCGAGGCACTGCTTGACCCCAGGGTGAATGTTGAGTCCTGCAGCATGTACTGCGCGGTGCATTCTGGGGACACTGTTGTCTGTGCAGGAGGCCAACTTGCTCCATCATTCTCTGCTGAAGTGGCCGAAGTGGGGCCAGAGACTACAGATTGGCCGTATCGGCCTCAGAATAGAACGTTCACAACCGTCGATGAGGTGGCGTTCTTCCTCGATTTCATCCTGGACGCGCGAAGCACTCGTCTCGCCGAAGACCACTCCTTGCAGAAGCTTTGGTCCCCATATTGCGTTGTGCTGTCCCAACACGAAGACCTTCTTCCTTTAGCGTTCGAGCTGCTACACAAGCTCCGATCCTCTGGGATTCGAGTGGCCCAGTTGCCTGCGCCGTGCTTCGACATCAGTTTTGTCAGGCAGAGCCTTCGATCAGCAGGTGTCAACCTAATGGCGGTGGTTATGCGGAAGAAGCGGGAAGAGGACCTTCAGTTCCGGATCGAGTCTTTGATCAGCCAGGAGGAGGCCGTCTATAGTACCTCCGTCGAGATGGCCGTCATGGATGTCCTGCGGAGACTCAAAGGTGAGCGAGCTGAACGTCTGAGTGAAGTTGAAGTCTAGAATGTTTTGGATGCCCTAAACCGTATATGCTCCAATTCGCGCTGCTCGTGGTAGGATGCTTCGCTGCCTCTCTGAATGCTACCCTTCGCATCTCTGACCTCCACAACCACCTTCTGGTGGCAGGACGGACCGGGTCAGGATACTTTCCTCAACACGTCAACACTCCTTTGATGACTGAGAGCCTCACGAAGCATAAGGGCTGCGTGGCACAGCTGCAAGGAGAGGCGGGCGGCTATGAGAGTGCTGTGGACGTTACCGGCAACTTTAGCTTGTGAGGATCTGAAATCACCCAACACAGCGATGTCGAGCCTGGCAAATACATGCTCTCTGTTATTTGCCCTCTACTGGAGTACCCGCGGCACTCAGTACTTATCACCCACTCTGGTGACCCCAAGGTCACGCTCCTGGATTATGCAGAGCGGGCCGTTGGAGATCTGTCGAACCCTTTGATTCTGGTCCCACTGGGCGCCATGTCCACAAATGTGCACCCAGACCCCTCTGTGTCGCTTCTCAGCCTTCTGAAAAACCCTATGGTCATCGGTGGGCTAGTCGTCCTCTTTTTCATGTTCGGCATGCCCCTCATCTGGAATCAGATGGACGAGGAAGACATTCAAGCCATCAGCCAACAACGACAAGAGGCGTCCTATGCACACTGTTTCACACCACTGAAAACATCCTAGGTCTCGAGCATGCCCATTAGCTGTTGGGCTAGCTCCTTGCGCAACTTTTTCCTGTCTGCAGATTCCGTTTTAGGGGTTGGGGTTGGATCACTCCTAATTTTCCTGTCTGCAGATTGCGTTTTAGGGGTTGGGGTTGGACCACTCTTAGGTAGAGGGGTTGGGGTTGGATCACTCTTAGGTAGAGGGGCTGACCTTTGCTTTCTAGCGGGTTTCTCGCGCTCCATCGCGCGACTAAGAGGCGCTGACTCCTGCTTTAACGGCCTCGCGCGACTAGCTGGCTCCTGCTTTAGCGGCCTCACTCGTTGAGGTTTCACTCTCGGCGTGGGAATGACGCCTAATTCGTCTAGCCTTCGGTCTTTACGCACCTGATACACCTTCGTCCTGTCGGGATAGGACGTTGGCGCTTGGGGCCAGTGGGAGATGGGCAGTGTCCTCCGAGTGGATGAAGGCACATCGATCTGGCTCCACTTTATGGTGCCCAGAATGTCCTCCGCACGTAGTTCAGGGTTTAGTCCGGCGAACAGCGAGTTGCCTGCCCCAGCTTTTGGTGCTGCATGACTGCCTCTGAAACCTCTCACTGAATAGTCTGTGATTCTGATCCAAAATGACAGTGGGGTCTTTGGACCCGTCTCCCACAGTATCGTGTCCCAGCAGAGCAATCTTCAGCATGCCCTCGGGTATGAGTTTCAGCTTCCCTTTGTACGCCAGGTCATTGCTCAGGTGGAGAAATTTCAGATCAAATGTGCACTCGCCGATGACTGTCCCAGCCTCATTCACCGCACGGAACGATACTTCTCGGTACGTTTGAGCAGGCGTGAGCTCGATCTTCTGGTAAAAATCTCCTGGCTTACACTCTCCTTCTCCATTGAAGTCGAATTTTATGTCGTCGATCGTAGTAGCGATGTGTATCGCGCCATGGGACTCGAAATCAATCTTGGACAGCGACTTCACAGTAACATCCAGCTGTCGAAGCGTCCTCATCGGTACTGTAGTCGGGACTTTTGGATGAGACATCCGAGATAAAAAAGTATTTTCTCGTTG
This sequence comes from Porospora cf. gigantea A, assembly GCF_019968955.1. Lineage (NCBI taxonomy): Eukaryota > Apicomplexa > Conoidasida > Eugregarinorida > Porosporidae > Porospora > Porospora cf. gigantea A. The sequence goes on along the minus strand of NW_027151709.1, from coordinate 25,752 downwards.
GAACAAGTCGTTCCATCTTGTGATGCTCTCAGACGGAGTCCTGGATCTGTGAAGTCGTTTGGTTGTGACCCTCGGGATAGGTGATCCAGATATATCTAAATTATATATATCATGCGTCTGGGTTGTCATCCCAATGAAGAGAGCAGCTTCGGGCTGTTGGTTGCTTCAACATTACTTCCGACAAGAAAACCGTCAAGACTCGAGAAGCTTAAGGGGAGAGCAATGGATGTTGGCAAGCTAATGGAGGGAAAGTGGGATGCTCTGGTTATGGCCGTCAGTTCCGGACCTACTAAGCACCCTTCTGGGGGTGCTGACGAGGAAATCGAAACATCCTCTGACGACATTGTGTTTGATCGGACTTCCGTCCCTGATTGCTCTGAGGCGGTCTCTAAGGGTTTCCCGGTCTACGAAGACGTAGAAGAGTCCAGCATTCTCCCATCGGCCTCCGTCAGCTCTAGCACGACGACAACGTCCTCCGTCAGCTCTAACACGACGAGAACGTCCTCCATGGGGTGTGGGAGAACGCTGACGCCCAGTTGGCGGAGCAGACCACTTCCTCCAATCCCGTCGGTTGGGTGTAATGAGTATGAAGTCCCTGTTACTAGATCTGGCTACGTTTCCATGAATCGAGAGGAGGCGAGTTGTGGAGAACGAGTGCCATCGCCCAACATCGAAGACATGTCAGTCTATGAAACAATGGAAAACCTAAAGGGGACTCGCACTGACACCTACAGCGTCGTGAGCAAAACGAATCCAGCAAGGCCCATCACTGCCATTCACGCAACTGAAGCTTCAGCTCACTACGACACGCCAGTCCCCACACTTCCCGATCGCCCACAGCATCTGTTCCCCTGTGAGCTAGCGACCACCACCATTCACACGGCTGGAGGACCGAGTCACTACAACGCGCCAGTTCACGTGTTCCCCCCCTCCTACGAAGGCTTGCCGGAGCTCGACGACACCTATGAACCTATCATGGGTGCCCAGGGCAGCTCTATGAGGCCAGTCAGCAGGGCTGTCACCCCTGTTTCGGAGCCGCAGGCAGTTACGGCGTGGAGAGACGACAGCATCTTAGATCTCTACGACAACGCCCAGCTCAACTCGACACCAGTAATTGGACGTAAGCAGAGTGGAGAATCGCCCAACGCCATGATGGGGGCCGCATTCATTGAGACTCGTCAATCCCCTTCGGAGATTGTCAACAACCCTACGCGACAAGATTATGGAACTAGGCAAGACAGTTCTATTGCTGACAATGTCTATGACAACGCCCAGCTCAAGTCGACACCAGTAATTGGATGTAAGCAGAGTGGAGAATCGCC
>NW_027151709.1:0-24417 GCF_019968955.1 Porospora cf. gigantea A | reverse complement strand
GGGGGCCCATTCATTGAGACTCGTCAATCCCCTTCGGAGATTGTCAACAACCCTATGCGACAAGATTATGGAACTGGGCAAGACCGTTCCATTGCTGACAATCTCTACGTCAACACCCAGGTGCTAACCAGAGGGAACCAGGCGGTATGCCAGCTGAGCGCCGGGTTCGCAACCTCCCTTGTCCTTGCGCAAGGTCCTGTGGTCACGTTCGTAAAAGCACCAGGCCCAGCACTCCCCCATGCGGAGCTTCTCCGCCTGCTGCCAAAGAAAGAAAAATCGTCCGTGTATGGTTGCAGGTACCGGCAGCCTGCTGAAGCGGAAATCCCAGCCACCAGACCCGCCAAGCGGTCCGACGGCGCTCATTGGGACCGTTGGATGAGGACGCGGCGTGGCTCCAAGCCCGATATCGAAGCCCGCGATCGACTGTTGGCAGGTCACTACCTTACCAGGCCCGGAAAAAACTACCTGCTGCCTGATCTGTATGCCGAGTATCAACAAGTCTGCTCCTCCTTCAATCACATGAACTGGACTAAGGCATTCACAAGTCCTCTAAAGTACATTCGTTGGCGGTTTGGCAGGCCGCAGTTGTGATGTGTGTAGAATTGCTCGAAATGCACACAGCGTGGCTCTCATTGTTGTCAGTTGCCCACTCCGCATCCGACAGCGTTTCAGGCGCGTCGGCATTTCTGCCTGTGGCTAGTTCTGATCCCATCAAGCCAAAGCGGCACTATCTTGGGGGGATCGTCAGTCCGAAGTCGAGTGCGTACACGTCAGCGGTGTCGGAACAGGAGGTCTCTGCCGTATCGGCATCCTCGGCGCAAGTCAGCTCAGTTGTAGAGGACAATGCCTTTGACCCTGACAGTGCCTTCACCAAGGTCGCTGCTTATTGTTTTTCCCCTCTCCCAGTCCCCTACACTAACGAGCGAGATAAGACGGCTGCAGAGGCGCTCGATCAGCTTTGCGTCCGCAATGGTCACGCTCTACTCCATCACTACGACGTGGTCAGCTCTAAACTGGATGACGACGACATCGTAGCACCTTGGTGGCAGGACCAGCTGCTCAGCGCCTCTGAAACCTGGTCAGGAATGAGTGACGAGGACTACGTTAAACTCAACGTGGCCATGGACGCCATAGCTGGTTTGGGTCCTACCTCGGGCCTCTCCTGTATTGAAAGTGTGCGGCTCGCTGCGACGAAGTGCTCTGTGTGCGCAAGCGTTCCAATTCCAAGACAAGCGGTAGCAGCGGACAAAACCAACTTCAAGGCCTTCTTAAACATCTTGTCGACACCCGAAGGACAGTCCTGCCGTAGGTGTATAGCAAAATCTCCCAAGGTTCGTGTAGCTTGCAGTAAAAAGACCAAGGACGAGATCGACTTGGCTCTTCTTGTCGAGTTGATCAACGCCTTTAAGAGAAGATTTCTTAAAGGCATTAGGACAGGAAAGACTCCATAACAAGTACTTACTTGTAAATTTCTGGGATAAACCAACCGACTTCTGACCAGTGTCGTCGCTTTGTGGTAGACTCCTTCGTGCGTGTTACTGCCCCACTCCCCACACAGTCCATTGACATACTAAGAATTTGTAGATTTCTCGATGTCGTCGTCATCGTCTTCTGGGTCGTCGCAATTCACAACCCCTGAAGCTAGTCTTATAGATTCCGCCTCAGAACTGGAATCCAAGGCCATTGAGGTTCCAGAAAAGAAGTGGATGAAATATGTCAAGCTGGGTTTGAAGTGGGCCGTGGTGCTGGCGTGGTTTGCTTGGCTGATCGCTGCAACGGTGATTAGCGCTAACCACGACATCATGGACACACAATGGCCTGCGCTGGCAATGACGGGCATCGGATTGATATACTACCTCTGTCACAAGTTCAAGAGACAAATCATCAGAGCCTGTTGGGACACTTGGGGCCCAGCAACCAGGATTCTTGTTAACCGGTACAAAAATCCTTGGGGGTATGTGGTTGGTAGCAGCCTTCTCCTACTCTTCATCATCCTTTGGATTGCCTTGATGGTGGATGACTATATCCAGGTGACATCACTACTAGGTCTCGCCTTTTTCGTGCTCACTGGGTGGCTCTTTTCGAAGCACCCAAAGATTGTCTCTTGGAGAGCAGTCCTCTGGGGCTTAATAATTCAAATGAGCTTGGCGGTCATCATTCTCCGAGTAGACTTCGGTTATCATGCAATGAAGTATCTCTCTGACCACGTGGCGATATTCTTGGGCTACATCCAAGCCGGATCCTCCTTCGTTTTCGGAGGCCCTAGCGTTGTGGCCAGTTTTGGTCCTGGTCCTGTGTACTGTCCCACTGTCGCCGAAATGTCTGCAGGAATGTCGCAGCCTGCACTTTGTGCCCAAGCTGCAGATGGAACAGTTCTGTACGGGGTGTCCATACTTGCAGGGCCCTGGGAGTCCACACCTGCACACCTGGTTATGTACTTCGCCACGGTAGTAATTCCTACGGTCATTTTCTTTTCTTCGTTCATGTCTGCGCTCTACTACATTGGCATCATCCAGAAGATTATCAAAGGCATTGCTTTTTTGTTAAAGCACAGCATGGGCACCTCTACTGGCGAGTCCGTAAATGCTGCCGCGAACATTTTCGTGGGGCAGACGGAAGCACCGCTGGTTATCAAGCCCTTTTTACACCTAATGTCCGCTTCCGAAATTCACGCTGTGATGACTGGAGGCTTTGCCACCATTGCTGGAGGCGTTATGGCTTCCTATATAGGGCTGGGGGTCAGTCCAGGACATCTGATTTCGGCTTCTGTGATTAGCGCTCCTGCGGCACTAGCCGTGTCGAAGCTCTACTACCCTGAAACCGAGGTTACCTCTGGTGATGATCCTGAAGCCCTCGACAATGCGCTTTACTCTTCCCAGCGCAACTACCACAGCGTGCTGGAGGCCATGTCCGCCGGCGCTGCGGACGCGGTCCCGTTGGCGCTGAACATCGGTGCCATGCTCATCGCCTTCCTGTCGATTCTGGAATTCGTAAACGGATTCGTTGACTGGATGGCAGTGTGTGTAAACTGGCGAGCCTGTCAGCTAACAGAACTGGATTGCACAGTTGAAGATCAGAAGATCACTTTCCAGTACCTCATGGGCTACCTTCTCTGTCCTGTCGCGTGGATGATGGGCGTCGTTTGGAAAGATTGTCGCGCGGTTGCCTCACTCATAGGAATGAAGACCATTCTGAATGAGTTTGTGGCCTACGAGACCCTTTCCGGATTCATTGCCGCTCGCGACTCGTGTTTGAAGTCCATCGAAGCTGGAGGTCCTGACGACTGTCTGGCGACTGTGCTCGACGAGAGGTCCATTGTCGTCGCGACTTACGCTCTCTGCGGCTTCGCAAACCTCGGATCTATCGGGATTCAGTTGGGAGGTCTCACTCCACTGTGTCCTGAAAAGAAGAGTGTTTTCGCGAGTGTCGTCGTTCGCGCTTTGATTGCTGGTACAGTAGCCGCCCTTATGACGGCTACGATCGCCTCCTTCCTATATCAACAAGGAAGGACATTCAAGTGAAGTTTGACATTCAAGTGAAGTTTGTCTCTATTTTGTGTTTTCCCACGTTGTACATATCTTTCTACTCATCCATGTCATATGATCACTGTCCGCGGATGTGTCTGCCGTTGTCAATTATTCGACCATTGATTGTCGATTTCCGTATTCTGACGCCACGTATTCATTATCCTATGCTTAAAGGTTTATGGCAACAGCTTACTTGGAGCATTCCCCTTTATTCACGGTCATATGAAACGTGAGTTTCAGTAAAGACTCGAACAGCCGCCGTTCTCGCCACTGTGATGCCATAGTCCACTTACAATTGACGCCGTTGTCTATTCATCCATTGTCGACTTCGTATTCTTACGCCATTCTTGTCGACTTTCTGACGCCACGCCCATTCATTTTCAACTTCGTATTCTGACGTCACGTTCATCCGCTGTCGACTTCGTATCCCGCCAGTGTGATGCCATAGTCCACTTAATAATACTTGACGCCACATGACGTCATTATTGCAGAAAATTATGCGTGTCTACGGCCTTCTCCAACTGCAGGTGGGAAAAGCTACCAAGCTGAAGTTCGTGGAATCTCGTGAGCGTGGGGGTGGGTGTTGCCGGCAAGCGATATCGACGGTGACGTGTCAATTTGGTAGATGCGGCGGAGCTGACTGTTGCTGTGGCAAGCCCGACCCATTCCTAGCAGTGGATTTTATGATGGAGACGGCGGATCCTAAGGCGCCTAAAGTTTGGAGACTAGCCACGTCAGAATCGATTTGCAACGATGCCAACCCCAGCTTTAACTGGGACGCCTCTTTATTGATCGACAGCTTGGACGTCGAGGACGTTGATGGCACTCGGCAGCAGTTCGTTCTCTTGAAGGTCTTCGACGATGACTTTGGTGCTGAGGCGCTGTCAGATTTGCTCGGTCTTGTGAAGATACCCATAACAGAGATATCGGACCGCCCACTGCATAAGATGAAACGACGTCCGTTGCTTGTTGGCTTAACTGACAACACTCACGTTGGGCACATTCAAATTGGCTGGCAGTTCGTTTCTCTCCTGAATGGAAAGGTTCCGGAGGTGCCCTTCACCCACTTTCCTGCCACCCACGGCAACCTTGTGGACCTGTACCACGACGCGCATAAGGTCTCTAGGATACCTAGTGTCCCTCTGGAGGGCGATGACGAGTATCAGAGCCGAGGGTGCTGGAGGGACATGTACTACGCAATCAACCACGCAGAGGACATCATCTTTATTGTCGGATGGTCAGTTAACGTTCACATTTCTCTGAAACGAAGCAAGTCGAAAACGTACGAAACTGTAGGGGAAATGCTACTGAAGAAGGCGGAGGAAGGAGTGAAGGTCTGCGTCCTCGTTTGGGACGACTTCTCCTCTGGGAAAGTTGCTCAGGAGGGCTTCATGGGTACTTCTGATGAAATCACTTACCAGTACTTCAAAGGTACGCGTGTAATGTGTAAGCGAGTACCTCGGGAGACGACCGGCACTGGATGGCTCGCACAGACCTTTCACAAGGCGCTCTTCACTCACCACCAAAAGGTAGTCGTGTGTGATGTCGAGAACGAAGGAACGAATTCCAGGACTCTGCAGGCCTTTTTCGGTGGTCTGGATATCACAAACGGGCGATATGACACTCCAGACCACGCCTTATTTCAGAATCTCGATGACATTTGGAAGAACGACTTCTACAACGGCTGCGTCGCGGCGGCCGGTCCTGACTCGGGCCCACGGGAGCCCTGGCATGACGTCCACGCCGTCGTCAAAGGGGCAGCAGCTTGGCAGTTTCTGCAGAACTTCCAGGAGCGATGCGCCAGGCAGGCTCCCGACATGGTGTCGACTGTGACGGAGCACGTCAACGGACTGGAGGCGTGCAAGAGGGTGGAGAAGACCTCTTATTCCGACTGCTGTGCGTTCAGCGTGCAGTGTTTACGGTCTATTGACTATGCCAGCTGCGTATTTCACAAGTCTCCTCTGACGAACCAATACAGCCAACTCGTGAGTGTTGAGAGGAGTCACAACGCAGCAGAATGTGGTCGACGTGTCCATCCAGCAGGCCTACGTCTATCAGATTGCCCGGGCTAAGCGGTTTGTCTACATCGAGAACCAGTACTTCCTTGGATCGTCTCAGATGTGGATACCAAATGCTCTTCAGACGGTGCCCTGTAACAATTTAGTTCCTCAAGCGCTCACGCACCGAATCTGTGAGGCCATTAAGCATCGGGAGGACTTCCACGTCTACATCAACATTCCTCTTTTCCCGGAGTCTATTCCAGAACAGGCCGCTCCTCAGGAGATTATGCATTACCAGTACCAAACCATCAGGGCCATGCACAGGCGAATCAACGACTACTTGAAGGCCGAAGGAGTCAACGGTACTGCACACGACTACATGTCCCTGTTCTTCTTGGGAAAGAGGGAACCTTGGGAGGAAGGCATGCCCAAGACGGAGGACGTCGAGAATTCGCGCGCAGACGCCAAGATTAAAATGACCGAGAAGCTCCGATCTATCCTCCGGACTCGACGTCATCAGATTTATATCCACTCGAAGCTCCTGATAGTTGACGACGAGTACCTCTTGCTTGGATCTGCCAACATAAACGAACGCTCGATGAACGGCAAGCGTGACTCAGAGATAGCCGGCGGCGTCTGGCAACCCGACTTCAGAGCCAAGTTCGTTGGTGACCAGATCGTCCTCCCTAAGGGTTATGTCTATGGGTTCCGCAAGGCGCTGTTCATGGAGCACTTGGAATCGGCCATAGAGCCCTCCGAATTCGACGACCTGGGCGATCCCGCCACTGTGAAGCATATTAGGCACCTAGCTGAGATGAACTTCGACGTTTTCATTGGAGGCGAAGTGAGGCCTCTACCCAATGGTCACCTGTGTACGTATCCGTATGTAACGGAGGGGGATGACCTGACGCACCACCCGTTTGTTGAGTTCATTCCAGATACGAAGGCTAAGCTCCTCGGCGCAACGTCCACTATCATGGTGGACATGTTGACTACTTGATTAGTCGTTTTTCGCAGCATCGTCTACATTCGAAACGGCCTGTCTTGATAACTGTGAAAGCTGTTTCTCCAATTGCTGTTTCAGGCGCAGCGAGCCGTGCCAGTCGTCAGGGAGTCGTAGTAGCTTGCTATGGACTGAGTGCAACGGACCCCAGGTTTGGTGGGCAGAGAGCACCTGCGACATCTCACGTCTGACGTTGTCGACAAACAACGGGAGTTGTTCCTCCGGTGATAAGGGATCTCCCGATGCCTGGTCTATGGTGACCTTGGGACCTGAGTCAGGCAGCCAGTATGCGTCCAAACTCGACGGAAAGGGATTCGACAGGGCGAGAGGCACCCAAACGCTTAGTGGGGTGGTCTCGAAGGACAAGTTAAAGTGGTAGCAGCGGTAGATGAGAACTGTGTACGTCTATAGACTCAAACCCACCAACAGGAGTCACCGCCTCTAAACTAACAAAGGCTCCCTGTTTGAATTCAGCAACGTGTCGTCCAGATGTGGTCGTGCCTTCTGGGAACACCAAAAACGGAGGAATCGTTTCTGGACTGACGTCCTCTCCGCTGTGTTGGCGAGCGAGAGCTAGCTGTCGGGCTTTGATGTCCTTCAGCGCGCGTAGTCGGTCGTTGGGGTTGCTTCGATCCAGGAAAATGCACCTGAGAAGTTCCGCCGGCGGACCGAAAAACGGGTCCGTCTTCACTGTGGCTTTGGAAACGAATGCGGGGAAAATCCTCATCATGAAGTACAGAATGTCCAAAACCGAGACATGGTTTGCTACCACAGTAGTCAGATGACCGATGTCTCGTTCAGACCGTTGCGTCTCCGGCGTGAAGTGCTCGTTGATGTTAACGATGCCAAAAATCAATAAGAGGGAGCGGTTGATCATCGCAGATGCGAAATGAAGGAACCGCACCGTCCACGAATCGTATCCTCTGCATGGTTTCTTTGCTCCAGGCCGTGAATAAGCGCGAGGTAGTACTTTGACGACCACACTGAACAGAAGCAGATTGAGAATACCCAGGAGAGCCGACAACAAAAGCCGAAGGGGAAGCAGCACGAGGGAGCCCACGACGCTGATGACTGGAGAGAACTGTCCGCTGAGTGACCGGTGCCGGACTCGCTCACATGTCCAACCTTCTGTACGCTTGGAACAGTTCCTGTTTCTCAGGTGGTAGCCCCCTGAAGTCTCGAGACATAAACCACACGCAAGCGTGAATGCCCCACACAAGACAGATGAGACAGTACACCACCCACGAGACGATGAGAATCTTCGTCACGAGTGACCGCAGAATAGAGGACAGAATCGCGAACACGTCTGTGGTGTAGGCGCCGGCAGCTCACAGAGTGTCTTTTCCATACGCTCGTTTATCGAGATTTCGCCCAAAATCAATTTCAGAATGTCTTTGCCGTTACCTGTGTCGACTCCTGATCCTTCGAAGACACAAGGACACCCTACGGTGGCGGTCATGCACTGGGCATTCAAGCTCGCCGCTCTGTTGACGTACGTCTTTGGGCCGTTTGTCTTCGGAGGGTTCAGCGGTGATTACGTCTTCTCATTCATCCTGACGACCATTCTGGTGTCGTTGGATTTCTGGGTGGTTAAGAACGTCACTGGCCGCTTGCTGGTTGGAATGAGGTGGCACAATGAGACAACTGAGGACGGCACCTCGACCTGGGTTTTTGAATCGAGCGTTAACGAGTCGCAAATCAACTCCGCAGACAAGACACTTTTCTGGGTGGCGCTGGTGGGGTGGCCTGTAGTGTGGTCTGCCCTCTTCTTGCTTGAGCTCATCCGATTCGAACTGGAGTGGGTGTTATTGATCGTCATCGCTCTGTCGTTGGGTACATCAAACCTCGTAGGCTTCTGGAAGTGTTCCAAAGGTGAGCGCAGCGATGCATGTCACACAGATTCTGCTCGCCGCGTCCAAACATTCGCCGCTCATCCTCTGATATCTCTGGCACTGTCCCGAGTTCAGTCTTTCTTCCCGTAATAGTGATTCATATAAATGGCGGTGTTTGCCTCGTGTGGTGATGGTGACAGGCCATATTTGGTCATAAACTTAATGAACGAAGAGGATATCCTCCCGGCACCTGCGAGGTCATTGCCGCTCAAGAAAGCATTTCGCAGGTTGTCTAACGTCCTGACTATCCTGCCGAAGCGAACGATGTCAGACGACGCCATACGATTCGCGTCGCAGACCAGTCTGGAATCAAAATTCTTCACGATTCCAACGGACGCGGCCCACTCATTCCGCAGTCACTGGATCCTGCACGAATCGCTGGGTACGTACGACAGACTTCTCGCCGCGCAGCTTAAGGGCGGAACCGCCTGTTATTTCGTCTATCAGGTCCGTCTCTACGGCAAGATTCGAACGGTGGTGCGGTGGGTATACCTGTGGCTTGATGAGTGGGTGAAGGGCGTCGCCAGGACAGTCACATCGGATCCATGGTGCTCAACTGGAAGGGAATCAACAAGCCGTTGAACTTGGGTCTTCTCATCAGCACGGAGATGAGGTTATTGAAGCGCTTCAACCTGGCACATAAACTACCCGTGCTAGAGCGTAAGAGCCAACGTGCAGCAAAATCCAGCCTCCCCCACATTTATTCAGCCTGAAAAAAAACGCTGCTCTCCCAAATGTTTAAGAGACTTGCTCAAAACTCGGAACCGGAAATCTCGAAAGAGCGACTCACTACGGGAACCTAGCGACGAGGAGTCTGTTTTTCAGAGAAGCTGCTGTCCTCATACGAACATCTACACGCTGCGTCTGCGAAACCAGCGATTCGCGTATGACTACCACAACCAGTATGTTCACCCTCTCTCATTGAAGTTCAATCGGCAGCGGGGGAGGTACTGCACCTTTCTGTTCGAATACTATCATCAGGCGGACGACCACGCGAAAGCCTTCTCGGTGTTGAAGCATCTACAAGAAAGAGATGCATTACTGGTTTCAGCTGCTTCTGTGTAGCGTGGGGTTCTAACTGTTAGATCGCATCCGTTCTCAAAGACGTTGAGCAGTGCTGGTGCGATCACCTAAATCGACAATTAACGAATGACTGTCGTCGATTCTACTCCGTCCGATTCTTCTGAGTCTTCGACCTACAGCGAGAGCGTGGAGGAGTTGCTGGTTGCGTCTGCTGAGGCCCTAGTAGAGGCTGTGTGCCGTAGAGACGTCACAGGGCTGATGAGGCTGCTGGACCTCCCATTAGGCAAGAAGTGTAGGTCATCGGTGCAGTTTCATATGCAGCTGTGAATGATGTGAGCATGGACCATGGCACCCTTTTGGCCACGCCCCTACAAGTGTGCATGCTTCTGTGCCGAGTGCGAGAGCTGGCTTGCCTACTGTGGGAGTGCTCGCAGCCGTCTACAGAGGAACCTCTGTCGTTCGATAACCCTTTTGATGGGATCCCCGTGCTTCATCTCGGTCTGAACCTGGCGCCCGACGCCTCGCTCTTAAGATTTACGTACTTGCTGCTGTTCTTGCCAGAGCTGCTTCGCAGGCACCAAAGGAATCCGGACGACCCTTCAATTCAGAGTGTACTGGCCGAAGCCGTGGCCGTGTGCCTACTGGTCTCGCCCAGCAAGTACGTTGACTTCGAGGTTGGGTATTTCCCCGTAGAAGCCATAGAGAACATCGAGGGGGAGGTTCTTGAGGCCCTGAACAATATCAGCGGGCAATGGCTGACCATTGTAGACCGATGGAAGGAGAAGCCTGAGTCTGCCCCTAGTTGGTCAGTGGATGTGGACGTCACGGACGACCAGGGATTAACACTCTTAGTACTGGCCTGCAGAAGAAAGGCGGTGAATATCATAGATATTCTACTGCTTGTCGGCGCCAGAGTGGATGTATTGGATGACACGACGCACCTTCCGTTGGAACACGCGATTGCCAGCGGTCTTGACGGGCCAGTGCTGTCAACGCTGTTGGATATGACGGAAAGCAGTGACCGGATCATTATCTCTCAGAGAGCAGAGAAGACTAAAATCTTCAAGTTGTGCATGAGGCACCAGTCATGGTCCACCCTTCTGTGGTATATACAGCGCTTGCAAAGTGAGGGGGCTATCACTGAGGAAGATACGGAGGTACTCTCTTCGCTCGCGGAGGACCTGGGTTCCGTGCTGATGCTCCACACAGTTCTTCAGGAGTCTGGCGTGAATGCTGCCCACTCGAACGTGTGTGTTTTCACCAGCAAGGCTTGCTACGTACACCTGGGCGTTGAGCCGCACGATCTGTACCCTTCCAGTGTCCTTGCCAGCAACCTCGCGGCGCATCTATCGCAGACGGACATCCGGCAGGTGAGAAACATCAACGGTAAGTTCCCAGAGAATCCCACTCGGATGGAAGTGCTGCTTGACCCTCAGTACGGGTTGCTGCGTCGCGCCAATCTGCCTATTGTTGAGGTTAATGAGCCAGCCAACCTGGTTGACCTGCTTCGTGTCCACGACTGGTCTTACTTACACTCACTCATGCTCGCGGCGGATGCATCGGTTACCCCCAGTCACGACGCGATGATATCTAGAGTTGTGCCGCTGGACGCCGATACCGCCGTCACAGCCGGCAGCTGGCTGGCAGCCAGCTGCGCTGCCAAAGCGGTGGTGGAGGCGGCTGCTAGCGTGTGTAAGGGCGACACTAAGCGAGCGTTCTGCTGTATAAGGCCACCAGGCCATCATATAGGCGTCTATGGTGCTTGCCAACCAGCTCAGCGCCCTGGGGAAGTCACGGATGAGGACATGGCTGTTGGCAGCCAAGGGTTCTGCCTGCTTAACAACGTGGCCGTAGGAGTTGCGTATGTGAAAGCGAAGTAAGTCGAAAAGTTCTCCGATTACGCAGCTTTCCTCAGTTTCCTCGCATCGCCATCGTAGACTTTGACATCCATCACGGAAATGGAACTGAGCATATCATCAGTCATCTAGGTCCCCGAAAACGACAGATGAGGACCCCTATCACTACGGGCGTCACAGCGTCGTTGGAGATGGACGAGTGCAGACTTTGGGGATCTCCAAACGACCCACACGAGATTCTGTTCGCCTCGCTACACGTCGCAGATGTCTCTGGTGATCCTTATCCTGGTACTGGATTCGCTTCACACGACAACATTCTCAATTACCCACTTTCTGAAGCGCACGCACGTACTGAGATGCGATCAGCTGTGGTAGGCAGTTTGGTTCCTAAGCTTTTGAAATTCGCTCCCGATATGATGTTTCTATCTGCGGGCTTTGACGGCCATGCAAAAGACATCATCCATAACGGGCGAGGCGGCTACACCTACCAAGACATTCACTGGCTGACCGAGATCCTTGTCGGCGTCGCGAATAGCTGCTGTGAGGGTCGGCTAGTCAGCGTGCTTGAAGGCGGGTACAACACGAAGGCGCTGTCCCTTTCGCCGTTCGCACGCTCCGTTGGATACCACGTAGATGTTCTGTCGAGATGTCCTGTGGAGTGGGACGTTGAGAAGATGCTTCGGTTCTATAGAAGTGAGGCAGATCTGTTCAGAAGGGAGAGGGAGGCAATGGCAGAAGCGATGGCCTTGGATTTTGACAGATCCGCCTTGGATTTTGACAGATCCGCATTGAAACATCAGTTAGACAACGCGGAAGAACTGTTACCGCATCCGAAACGGCCACGATCCATGCGATCCAGCGCCTTAAAGGCGTTGGACGAGATCAAGCAGAAAATCTCCGCTGAGGAGCGCTTGCGGAGCAACGCAGGTGACGAGGGGTCCAGGGCTGACTCCTCTCTGGAGGGGTTGGATGGTGTCAACGAGGAGTCCAACTACGAGGAGCCTGAGGGCCTGGACGCAGATGGAGAGGAAATCCCAGCTCCCGATGACGAATCAGACGCAGCGCTCGTCCACGAGTCACCTGTTGCAGAACCCGTCGACAAGCAGACGCCAACAGACTCCGAGGAGGACGTTGTGTTGCTGTCCGCAGTAGCGACGCACACCATAGATGACGACCTCATAGACGTTGAAGATGGGTGGGCGCAGGAAAAGCAAGTCTTGGTCTGAGTGCAAGGTCGTGCTGATTGCGTGTTCGTGAGACTACACTTCAGACAGATTTTCCATAGCTCGAAGCAAATTCTTCATGGAGACAAAGCGGTTTCCTCGGGAACGAAGCGTCACAAGGGCCAAAAAGGGCAGCTTCTTGAGTGACCGGCCAGACTGTCCTTCAGTCCTCTCCACCAAGTGGTTCACGTCCACTGCATTCTCCTGGCCACTCGTTACCACACCCCTCTTGACGAGCTCGTCGACCGATGACTGGAGGATCTCCCGTCTGCATTTCGGTCCTGGTGGACCTATGTACTGAGCGAAATCGACTCGGTCCTTGAATGCTGCATCGATGAGCTCTGGCATGTTAGAGGTTGATAGAACCAGACAGTTACACCGCCTTTTTAATAGGTCCAGCTGAGTGAGCAGAGCGTTCACGACTCTGATGGCGTCTGTAGGTTCATTTTTCGCTCCCTCTCTGCTGGCTGTCAAACTCTCAACTTCATCAATAAGGAGGACGACGAAGACATTTCTGTCAAGCAGCTCTCGGACACGGTCGAACATTTGGAGAACGAGCTTACCACTTTCGCTAAACCACTTGGAGAACAGCGAGTGGCTGTTGATCTCAAGGAGAAGCGATTCGGGGTACCGGATGAAGAGCTTCTTAGCCAAGTGATGGGCCACTGCTCTGCAAAGGGACGTCTTTCCGGTCCCAGGAGGACCGTGCAGCAACGCCAGCCGGTTGAATGAGACCAGGTCGGCGTTAACTGACTTGTCCGCCAGCATCAAAGACACCTCTACAGCGTTTAGTAGCGTGCTCTTTACAGCTGAATCAAAATGAAGAGCCTCCCAAGTTCCCTCGAGGTGAACGCTTGGCAGGTCGTACTGGAGGAACATCGGTGTCTCGTCGTCTGACAAATCGTCAGCCTCCCTCTCTTTTAAGACAAACGGGAGAATTTCAACCTCCATGTCGCGTACGAAACCAGACCGCGTGATTTGAATCTCGTTGACATTTAGTCGTATGACAAGGTCATTCAAGGTGTGCAAATCGACGAGTCCAGCGCTTAGAAGGGCTTGGTTTGATGCCCACGCCTGGACTCTGCTTCGAACGTCCACCACGTCACAGTCGGCGGATTTTAGTTCCACGAATAGGTTGCAAGCCGTCATTGTATAGATACCGCTGATCAGTAGCCCCCCTCCTGATATCGCTCCCGACAGGCAACCTGCTGTTTAGGAGCATTGCGCGTGGCGACGGCATTATACGAGATGTGATCTCGAGAGATATCGTCATATCTATGTTCTCTAGCGTGCAGACCTATCTGGCCAACACAATCAAGGTGAACCTATCTCGGGCTCTGCTATCCTTGGCGAAGGTTGGTGTGGTTGAACCGTTCCGAATCAGAAAGGGCCACAGCGCCTGTGCCGAAAGAGGAAGGTGAACCAGCTTGCAGAGCAGGCTGCGTCGCACCTGTGGCGTTTTCAATTGCGTGATAGCCTACGATGCTTGCGGAGTGGAGCATTGTTGATGACCCAGGACATGGAACTAGCTGAGGCTCAAGGATACGTTCGTTTTTTTTGCCAGCTGCTACCTTTCCAGGAGCCTCCAGAAAATGCGACGGTCGATCGAGAGGCCAACATCAGCCTGAAGCAGGAACTCTACAAATACGGCGTACCAGAGGAGTCAGGTATCTGTCGCCTGTCCAATTCCCAGCAGCTGGCCGTGCTTCGAACGCTCGAGACGGCTAGCTTCCCAATAATCTGTCCCATATCCTTAGAGGTGCTGTTTGGTCCCGAAGTGCAGTCAGATGTGGTGTTGCTGTTGGAGGAAAGGCCTATCGATATGGCTCAGGAGGAGCGCTCAGCATCCAGCGATGACGAAGACGACGGCGTGTCGTTACCTCCATTTCTGAGAAAGGCTCACAGACGTCTCCAAACAGTGGATGTGCAGCTATACGCTAACAAAGTCGAGTCGCATGACATGCTGCTCTCTTTTAAACAGAATCGGTGGGTAATCGGGCCCAAGGGAAGTTGCGCACCTCCGTGGACGAGTAACTCCGCCTTACAGAAGAAAGCAGCCGCGACACTCCAACGAGCGCAGGAGTCGTTGCGGGACCCGTCCTGCAACCGGCGAATCTGCAAGAAGGTATTCACTGATTGTGAAGAGGTGCCCACGCCCAGTTTCCAAAACTTGACCAGGCTAATGGGTGCCAGTGCCGAAGCTCTGGCCTCCGGGCTGACCAGAGGACTCGAGTCTATCGGTGGGCCAGATCACATGTACCTACTCAGACCGCTCTTTGAGTCTGGCTGACCCAGAGCACATGGAGAGCTTGAGGGTCCACCTCGACTACCAGCACATCCTGGATGAGCTGGAGCCAAGAGAAGCGCTGGCCGTATTACGCGTGATGCGCATGCAAATGGACGCTGCCGACAACAACCGACGACAAAACATTGTCATTGACCCTGTCCAAGCAAAGCAGTGCTGCCCTAGCGCCACCCCATCCGTAACGTCAGAGGATAGCGACAGTCCGATTCCAGAAGTGGAACCCGAAACCTACGTGCACTTTTTTAAAGGTCACGAGTTGAAGGTGAGATTGATGTGCACCTCAAACAGCAATGGCTGGCTACTGGAGCCTTCTCCAACCCGCTGACTCGCACCCTTGTATCAGAGGACTCCTGGTGTAGAATCACACCCGCAGACTTCAACCCCTCTTGACGTGGAGAGCAGGAGGGTGCATAACCTCCTGTATGTTCTTTAGGAAGCCCCTTTGGTAAATGTTTTTCGTGCCAATCTCTCTCCACCTTCCGAATTCGTTCGTGGTTTCGTTGGCCCAGATACACTGTGTTAGAACCTTCCTGGCACTCACCAAGTACATGTGGAACAGCAGGAACCCAGACAGGACAAGCACAAATGTACAGCAAACGAAAAGCAACAGGACAGGTCCTTTGAACGAGTGCAGAATGTACGTAACGATCAGCCAAGTGGTGGCAGCCTGACGATCGCCGGTGGCCCTGTCAACGAAAACCGCCGAGCGGAGTTCCGACCGAATCACCGTCCGGAGCAACAGCGCAGTGATTATAAGCGCGTCGTGGAGAAGCTGGATGACTTCAGCTTCGGATGCTCACGAAAACCAGGTTGCCAGCGACAAACGCCAAAAACCACCTGTAGTTTCCGTGCCCGATGCAATTCGCGACCCAGATACAGTGATGGTCGAACCGTCCTACACACCGATCACAGAGGCGGCAGTGTTTTGACCGCGCAGGCTTCTGGAACTGGCAAGTCCTGCATGTTCTCTCGGAGTACAGCACTCCGTCGTAGTCGTAGAGGTCGACAGCCGCATCAACTGTCGCAGCCGTAATGGTTCCTGGATCCAATGTGGAGGTTTTGTAGAAGGCGTAGAAGCAGCCTCCGCATCCGACGAAGGTGAGAAGCCTGTGTTATCTTCCAGTGTTTCTCACTTATGAATACTCGAAACCATCGGATCATTATCAATCATCGGGTACACCCACCAAATGAAACCGGAGTACCCACCTCCAACGGACATGACGTAAACCACTTGAACGATGCAGTTGTTGCTGTTGAAAAGGTACGCGTTGGTGCGGTCGTACGCAGTTACCGACCAGGAACCACAGAAGCGAAGCAGAATACTCCGAATGACATTCGGAAGCCTAACGTACAACACTCGGTAGGCCTTGTCAACGCAGGCGTCCCCGGCCTCGAAGCCACACATCCCCACCAGTGCGCATACTAACAGTGTGAACGGCAGCGGAAGCAGCAGAAGCACGAACATTTGCGCGTTTTAGGTGGTGCATCGTGCCAAATTGCAGCAACCAACCTGATTCTGAAGGCACGCCAACATGCAGCTGAGCCGGCAACCAACATGATTCTAAGTCACACCAGAAGCACAGTCAGCATAGCCAAAGTGCAGCTGAGCGAGAACACCGATGATCCGTTGTCCGTTCCTGCTGGCTGCGCCTTTGGTTGGGGGACACCCCATGGGGCAGCCGTCCTCTTATGGACTTCTCGGGGGAGAGTCTTCTCTGTGGGCTGAAGAGTGACTTGGCGTGGAGCAGTCAATTCAGCCTCCTCTTCTTGAGTGACTTGGCGTGGAGCAGTCAATTCAGCCTCCTCGTCTTGAGTGACTTGGCGTGGAGGCGTAAATTCAGCCTCCTCTTCTTGAGTGACTTGGCGTGGAGAACCCGCCTCCCCGGCAGGTCTTTGTGGGGCAGAGTGTGTGAGTATTGTCACACGATGCGCTTTTTCAGTGCGGACGTGTTTTGAGGGCGTCGGTGGGATTGGTAGTTTATGAGGCGCATCCGCCCCGTCATCTAGCTCGGGGACGTCGTCGTTAAAATTGGGCACGCTGAACGTGAAGTCTTCAAACGCCTGGAAACCAGATCCCGACTTGCGAACGCGGTTGGAGGCAGTCGGTGGAAGGGGGAGCCTGTGAGGCACTGCCGCAAGGACATTGTTGAAATTGGTGACGGCCTTACTACCGGACTGAGCTGGGTGTTTTGAAGCCGGCGGCAGTGGCAACCTGTGAGGCACCTCAGAACGTACGCGCTTGCCCAGACGAGGCGACTCCTGCTCAAAAACAGCCTTCTGGGATAGAGCAGGCAGCGATTTGACCATATCTCGTACTGCGGGCTTCAACTTGTCAATAGCTTTGCTCACCAGCGGTTTCATCTGGTCGAAGGGTGGTATCTTGGGATGACGCTCTAGGTTCTCGGCAGCTTGCTCACGCGCCCACACGTCCAACAGAGGAGCCTGTTTCTTGAGAACGTCCTGCACTGCGACGCCGACGTAGTTGTCAGCGTCAACGTCGATGGGCTGAAGCACAGGATCTTCCGCCAGTGCCACGTTGATCAGCACTAGTAGCCTCATTGGTAGTCTCATTATGTGATATTATCCAAAACAAGATGCGACACGTCATTTTGTGAGGTCCTGGGCGGTAGATGTATGAGAGGCGACCCATCATGTTGGTCACCTATTACCAAGTAGATGTGCATCGCAGCCAATGCATGAAATAGGACGTCAAGAACGCTCCGTAGGTGAAACCGGGTAGCGTAGCCCCACCCCAAAAGGACTGTCATGATGAGCTCCACAGCATGGAGAGCGAGAGTAAGCTGGCTAGTGAAGGAAGACCAGAAATCGGCAATAAAGATGGCTGAATACCACTCCAGCCTCCGCCTGACTCTGGCTCCCGACCTCCTCCCCTCCTACGAGTCCATCTGCAGTCTGACACCGAAGTCTATTCCGCCGGGAACGTTCGTCGCTGCGTTGGTTGAGAGTGTGAAGGTTCAGCTGCCTGAGGGGCTGACTGAGGAGCTTGCTTGCCGGATTCAGCTGGCTCGGGCCTCTTCCGATGCAGAGTTGGATTGTTTTTTCGCTGCACAGCCCGACCAGGACCGCCTCTTGTGTGCAGTTGACGTCTGCCTGCAAATCCTTCAGACCGCAATCGAGGCACAGTGGGCGGACTTCGTGGTGGAGGTTACACTGCTTGTCTGTTCACTCTTGGGGCGGGTGAGAGCTTGGGCTTCCGACGAGATCGGTCTACTGATGAATCTTGCGTGTCTGGCGGACCAGTCGGTAGGAGACCATGTGGTCGAGACCATAGCATCGCGAATGGCGTCGCTGTCACCCCAGGATACAACATGCAGGCTGTGCCTCGAGATGCTGGACAAGGGACTGGACAAAGCCAGCCGAGGGCTGTTTGGAGAAGGCGCTGTGGTGTCCAAGCTCTGGCGTGGACCCCCCACCGTGGACTTGGCCAAGTCCTGGCTCGGCCGGGCGTCCAGATTGCTTGGGCAACTGCCGTCAGCGATGGTAGGCGATCGAGTGCTCTCTGTTCTATCTGAGTTGGAGGGAAAGAAAGTAACGAAGGCTACTGCTGCACTCTACAAGCTCTGTACGGAGTCCCTGGTATGCGTGATGGACAGCGAGACCTACGACAGCAGCCAAGTTGCCCTGCTTCGGCGTATACACGACGCGCTTCTAAAGAGCAAGGAAGTCCCTCGACTCGACGTACAGCTGGCAAAGGTGCAGCTGCAAGCGACCCTGGTTATATACAGGGTCATTCTTGTGGATGAGCTCAGCGAAGGCGTCGAGGATCATCTGGAGGCCCGAGAATGGCTCAGAAAGTTCTTGAACGTGTACAACAGGAAGCTTGTCCGTCAAGACTCGAGTTTCGTGGCCGCAATAAACCAAGTTCTTAGCCAGATCGTAGAACAGGCCCTCGTTGCCGGCGTTTTCGTTCACGATCTCTTGGCTCCAATCCTTACGCAGTTTCTTGACCCTGCTTTCCGGCCTCTGTGGGGAAGCGCATTCAACTTCGTCGGCGACATCTTCGAAATCATGCAGGGCACCTGGAGAGCAGCAATAGAATATCTGTCGGGGCCTGCCCTGAAAACTTTGGAGCTGGTATTACTGAGGGAGGACAAATCCCTTCTGGCACAAAGCATGGCTTCTCTCGACACCTCCTGCTCTCTGAACCTTTTCAAGTCGGCTCAGGACGTTCTGACTGAGATCTACCGAGAGTTCCTTGATGGTACGATCACTCTACTTCGCTGTGTGGAGGTTGTGCTTCCCGACTCAACCGATGAGGCAGCTGCTCTTTTCAAGGATGGACAGGCCATCAAGCCCGCAATTCGGAAAGCAGTGGTCTCCTCGTTTGGAGTGTTCGGTGTATCTTGGGCCCTGATTGCGGTAGCAGTGCGTCCCGGATGTGTGCCCTTCACCGACGAGTTTTTCGTGGCTAAGAGCGGGAGTTGGTTGATACCGCTGATTTCATCGGTACAACAGCCTCGGATCTCGACGTTTTCTGATGAAATTTTCCCAATCATCGAGTCGGTAGTACAGGTTCCACAATGTGCCCAGTTTCCCCAAGCATCAGAACGAGTGCGACACGATCTCCTTGAAGCTCTGTGGGGTCTCTTCCCAACGTTTGCCTCGGCCCCGGTGGACATCACCAACGAGACATGCCAATTCCTGGTTCAGCTGATTCCCTTGATGAATGAACCTGTCTGCCAGACAGCGATCGTTGAGGGGTTTGCCAACCTCTTCCAAAGTCTAGTAGAACTCGAGCCAGAATCACTTTTCGCCGCAACGAACGGCCTGCAGCAGCCATGCCAGGCTCCAAGCTGCATGCAGAACTTCGCCGCAGCACTGCTCATGACACTACTGCAGCAATATGAAGCTCTTAACTCTCTGAGAGCCAAGGATGCTGCGGCAGCCAGACTATGCGCCTGTTATCTGAGATGCACCTCCTACGTCGCGCAGTGCTGTGAGCCAACACCATTGAAGGCGGTTATCGATCGCGTATGCGCCGTAATGGGTGAAGTGGTACAAGCAAACGGCTGTCCTCAAGGAGTGCTTGCTGGCAAGGGTTCAGAGTACTTCGGAGCACTGATGGATTTCGTAAATGTCCTCATCGCTAGACTTTCTGCTGACGAAGAAGCGCCGGCGTACCTACTGTCCTTCGCCGACCTTCTGCAGGCGTCAACGACGGTGAGCGGTGATCTCCACACCGGGCGCGTAATGTGTAAAAAGTCCTACAAGCTGGTGACTACCGTTATGCATCATCTTCATGACGAGGCTGAGTCTGTGGACATACAGACCATTCTGGCGGTATCGGGCAAACTTCATGAGGTCAGCGAGAGCACCATGAACATTTGTAGGAAGCAGCGAGCAGCAGCTTTAAGGGCGCTGGTACTGCTAATCCGCAAGACGGCTCGAGGCTGTCCAACTGAAGCGCTGGAGATCATCGAGCAGCTGTTGCCCCGACTGGTGCCCGAGTTCCTGGTTTATCTTGTGGATATGAACCACGGTATCCAGGAGGTGAGCGACTCGGCTATCGGCAACTTATGCACCATACTCGAGGAAATGAACACCAGTTTCGTGGAGAGTTTTGTGGAGTTGGTTGTGGCAGGGCTTGGTGGAGACATCGCCGGTGCTGCTCCTAGTCCGATGGCACGTGGCGCCATGAAGGCTTTGACGATTGTCGTCGATCGCCACGCATCCGCTCTTTCGGCTCAAACGCTGCTCCAGCTTCTCGACATCGGGGTAATCCAACTGCAACGCGGGAGAGACTCTACCCGATTCGGGAGCAGCTTGAGGTTTGTCAGGATTCTACTGCGAAATCTGCCGTCATCAGTCGTCGTAGACAGGGTCCCAGGCTTCGTCGACATGGTGGTGGATTCACCTGCAGCAAGGAAAAGTGAGATACGTGGCAAGTTCACACGCAGACTTTATGGAGACTCGACGATTCGTGGAGCTCGGAATAAAACTGCTGACTCAAGACGAACTCCACAGACGATGTCAACCGTCGAGCAGTCGGCTGATTTTAGCAGTCGGACGCAACCTCAGACGAAGACAGTCCAAGAAACCGGCGGCGAAGGAGGAGGCTGAGGACTCCGATGAGGACGAGATGGATTTGTCTAACATCCCCATCGACGACCACAAAGAAGCGATGATCCACAGGCTGGAGGCGTCACAGGAAACGCCCAGCCTCCCAGCACTGCCCAAGAAAAGCCGCGACCTGGATAGGATCCAAAAGGCTAAAGAAGCTGAGAAAAAGGTGAAAAAGAGAGGCAAAGCCGGTTATCTTATCCACAAGGACCCTAAGACATTCGCAATGGCGAAGGCAAAAGGAGACCGGCACGTCGGAGGTGTGGAACCCTACGCCTACGTCAAGCTCAATCGCCAAATGCTGAAGTCAAAGTACCGGAAACGCGCAGTGAACTCCCTAAAAATCTAATGACTTGCGCCTTCTGAGATTGAACTTATAAAAATCACTGCCTGTTGGGTAAATTTATTATTGCGTGGAGCACGACATCAGAAGTTCTCATGCAGCAGCCACGACGATGTTGTTGATGGGAATGAAGACCAGCTTCACAAAATAACCCACGAACCCCATCAGAAGGAACCCAACGGCAGAGGCTGTGAAGGTCTTCCTGATCTCATCTGCGTCAGGTTTGGCACATCGTCGAACTAGACGAGAAGAGTCGGCAGCGAAACCCAACGCCGAAAGAAAACAGTATCCGATAGGATGGTCGAAGTCCTTAAGGAAGCTGCATTCGGAGTCCAGCTGTCGCTTACGCTGGCATTGACTGCATCCATTGGGGGTGCTTTGGACCTTTCATGGTTGGTAATTGCTAATTTCCAGTGTATGAAAGAAGGTGTTGAAAGGTGATCGATTCTCTAGAGTGGTCCCACATTCTTATTACATTTCCGATGACACGGGATTATTACCGTTTCACAGAAATGCCTCCTGATACCTTCGCTACCGGCGCCTGCATAGTTTTCTACTTCTTCTCTTCTTTAGGAATCATCTACTTCAATCGATGGGTGTTCACTAAAGGTGAGTACGTGGGATTATTGTGACTTTAGGATTCGCGGCACCAGTCTTCGTTTCCTGGTTTCAGCAATTTCTGGGTCTCTTCTTCTACTACGGCTTCGCGTATATCGGCAGGAGAACAGATGTTGGGGCATTCACTCGTTTCAAGTGGGTACGACCAAGACCTGACGCCTTGAGGGTGACGCTTCCGGTCGCTCTGGCGTTCGTAATGATGGTCAGTGCTGCCAATCTTTGCTTGATGTGAGGGCAGGCATCTCTCCACATGCAGGTACGTCCAAGTTTCAACCTACCAGGTCGCCCGATCGCTCACCATCATCTTTACCATCATTCTGACATACGTTTTGCTTAGGGAGATTCAAAGTTGTACTGTTCTGCTCGGCTGCTCACTGATGATGTCTGGCTTCGTACTCAACTCCTTGGATCCTTCGACGCTCTCAGCGGGAGGCTTGGTGCTTGGTGGGCTGTCCTCCTTCTTCCAGTCGATATACAATGTCATGGTGAAGCGGGTCCTGGTTCATCTCAACCACGACACCAACCTGCTGCTGCTGTACAATCTCATCTGGGGTACTGTTCTCTTCCTGCCTCTGGTTTTCTTCGCCGGCGAAGGCCACGCTTTTCTGGATCTGCCTTGGGACCCCTTGACTCCCGAATTCAGCGAGCGCTGGTTCGCCCTCATCGGCTCCTCGTTCCTCAGCATTCTCATCAACCTGTCTTCTTTCCTTTGTATCCAGTACACCTCCCCTTTGACATTCAATATATTGGGGTTCACCAAGTCTATTCTGCAGAGTTTGGGAGGTATATTATTTCTTGGTGATGTCGTCACGATGGAGTCTGCAGCTAGCCTGCTTCTTTCGCTCACAGGTACCGGAGTCTACTCCTACGCCAAGTACAAAGAAGTGGGACACACACCCGTTTCGATTGTAAAAGACGAGACTGATGTTGAAACTGGAGAACAATCTTCGTGAGATTTGTTTAAAAAAAGATTTCGTGGATACTGTGGGAATCTTTGAAACCTGCTGAGCTTATTCGTGGGGGAATGTCAGCATGACTTGAACGAAAACAGACAATGATTAAGTCAATAATGTCTCTTGAAGCTGGCGTGTCTGAGCATTCGCGACTGGTTAAAAGTTTAAGCAGATGTCACAGAGTTGGTGTTGTGGACACCCCTTCTGCAGAGCTGAAGAGGGAAAGAGTTAAGAGAGAGAAAGGGGGAACTGGCGAATGGATTGGACTTTTTGTCCATTCTACATCGAAGCAGACAGGCTCTGCTGATGGAGAAAACTCCAAGCCCAACTGTGAGCTGCGAGACGAGACGCCGCAGACTTCACATCCTTCAATGGCTCTACCCTTCCCCACAGCCTCCCCTGTGGCCTCCCCTGTAGCCTCCAATGTGGCCTCCCCTGTGCGCTCTGCCGTGCAAACCAGCGCACTCTGCACTGCTGCCATGCCAGAGGTTGGTGGCACCCGTAGCATCAGCCCGATGCTGATTAAGTTGAAGCTCTCCCCTCACAAGCAGAGGACGTGGCGTCGACAGCCAAAAGGCAGCGGGTTACAGAGCCACACGCAAGCCCCCCTCCCGCCGTCCATAGCGCGCCAGCGTGGAGTCCCCAAGCCCCGGTCCCACTCCTACAGGCCAAAGCAGCTTCCGTGTATCCCCAGCACCTGGAGTTGGAGGAACAAGTTTCACGAAACCCCCCCAAGCCCGCCTCTTTCTGCGGTGAAGCTTGTAAGTTTGTAGTGCAGGTAATCGGTTACGACTCGTGGGCGTACTGGTTGCCCCACGATTCATGTACTCCGTCGGTTAAATCCTTAATTCCATTCCCTCAAAATGTTCTCTGGTATTGTTGTTGACGCCAAGAAGGGCCCTGCCTCCATTGAGCAGCCTCTCGGTGAGCTCTTCCACGTCTCCAGCATAGTGCTTGTTGACGGAAAGGATGGTGAGCGCGTCAAGGTTTCCGTCAAGACCCCCTACACTGATGAGTTCGTGATTGCCATTCTTCAGAAGGGCGTTACCGATAATGTCTCTGTCGACCTGTTCGTCAACATTGAACAGGAGGCACAGTTCCAGGTGAGCGGCAAGTCTGCCGTTGTTCACGTAACCGGCTTCTTTGAGCCTGAGGGCGAAGACATGGACTTCGACTCTGATGACGAGGAGCGAGAAATGACCCAGGAGGAGCTCGAGAGCATGAAGGCCATGGGTTTCGCTCCTGAGATGGACGGATCTTCTGACACTGAATCCGATGCGCCTGCTCTTCAATCTAAACCGAATGAAGCTGACTCCGAGTCTGAAGTTGACGCGGATGACCTGGATGCTTTGAGAAAGCGTATCGAGGAGGCTGAAAGCGAGAGCGACGAAGAGTCAGAGCAGCCCGCTCCTACTCCCACTCCCACCAAGAAGCGCCCAGCCAAGACTCAGGAGGCTCAGCCCACCAAAAAGAAGGCCGTCGAGGGCAAGAAGGGTCAACCCGAGGCCAAGCCCAAATCCGCTCTCAAGAAGACCACTAACGGAGACGAGGGCGCGTTCATGAACAGCCTCAAGGAGTTCGTTGCCAAGAAAG
>NW_027151708.1:0-2119 GCF_019968955.1 Porospora cf. gigantea A | reverse complement strand
CAATCCAAAGAATCTTCCATGTGTGTCCTGTGTAGAGTCGAGATGTCATCACTGTTAAAAACCAATCTTGGCCATACACGACCAATCAAATAGTCGTGCAGTGAACCGTATTGTCGAATCTGTGAGCAGCTGCGTGGTGGATCCAAGGACGTTTCACTCTAACCGGTGCCCCATAGAGGTAGTAGATTTGATGAATAAATTGTCGAAATACGAGTGACGGTGAGAATAGCGGTTTTAGGATGAATTGGCCACGATGAATAGGTTGTCGAAATACGGATGAATTGGCCACGATGAACGTCATTGTGGGGCTTTAAGGAGTACAAACACTAAAATTGGCGTTCTGTTGGGAAGTTTCTAGCCAGAGCTGTTGGGAAGTTTATAGCCAGAGCTGTTGGGAAGTTTCCAGTCAGAGCTGTTGGGAAGTTACCAATCAGAGCTGTTGGGAAGTTTCCAGCCAGCTCTGTTGGGAAGTTTCCAGTTGGGAAGTTTTTAGCCAGCTCTGTTGGGAAGTTTCCAGCTACCCTGCCCGCTGGGCACGTAGCGACGATTGAGTCGCCATCTTGTGCGCCGCCGTCGTCCGTTCGTTGGTTGGCATCTTATGCCACGACCTCACGAGGCTTGGCCAGTCGATGTCGCCTCTGTCGTTGACAACACCTCACTTCCATACGGACCAGCAAATCCTGCTTCAACCTGGGATCAGTGATGTGACTGATCAGATCTTTGACGCTTGCCGCTGACCGGTCGATTACAGCCTCTAGATGGTGCTCCTGCCGGTTGTCAACCAAACTCGTCATCTTCTGTATGTTCTCGGGAGGCACCCGCTCCAGAGAACGATCCATTTGTTCCCAGTGCACAGCGGGGCACTTCTCAGTGCAGTCCCTTTGTTGCTGTTGGCATGCAAAATTCACAGGGACATCCAGCCATAGATCACGGTCGAGAGAGACCCATGGTTGTGGTCTGCACGTTGGGATCCAATATCGTAGGATTTGAAGGGAAGATGATGAACTGCCTGCTCGCCCAAGGAATGCGGTAAACCCTCACTTTCGTTCATGTACTCGCATCCCACATACTTCGAAGCGAGGATAGCCTTGCCCAATGCGAGCTTATCGATTGAGGATAGGTACGAACTGTCCCCTGACGCAAGTCGGCTGGCGGAGTCGGTGGCGACACTGAGGCTCGCACGCTCTCAGAGAGAGCCACTGAAACCCTCTCCACCGGGTATCCTGAGCTGAGTCTTCTCCCTCTGCCCCAGCACGAAATGGCGCGTGCAAATACGGATCAAGTTCGCAGTGACAGCGAACTCCGACAACTCTTCGTGCTGTCGACGAGGCACAGCAGAATTGCCGGCGCAGGAAGAACTATATCTAAACACACGCCGAATTGCCTAGAAGGGTGGCCGGCTCTATTAGCAGCGCGATCTCGAAGTTGATGATATGGCGCTGTCGGGCCTCATTGATCAGCGATTGCATGGTGAATTCGCTAAATGCCATGGGTGGGCTACTTATGCGTAGGGTGTTCATGGGGGCGCCTCACCTCAGTTAAGACTTGCACTGTAGCCTTAATCTACCCTTTTTTGATGAAGTTTGGAGCGCAGTTGCAGTCGTACACTGTACCTGAGTGGGAGGGAAAATACGTGAAGTATACCGAGCTGAAGCGATGGTTAAACCAGAACTGCCCCACGAAACGACAGACGTAACCTACGCCTTGGCAGCTCACTCAGTCTTTCTACACGCATCAGGTCCTTTGGCTCCCAGCAGGGCTTTCGCAGCTCATACCAGGTTAACGCAGAGTTCATGGGGATGATAGAGAGCACCGTGAGCATGCTCCGGCATCTGCACTCAGCTTGAGGTGATTGAGGAACACTTTAACTTCGAATCTGCTTTCTTCTTCGACCGTTTGGATGGAATTGACTACGAGGTACAAGAGATAGAACGCCTGGAGGAGGACGCTGACGCCAGCCGCAAGCACCATGCCCATAAGGATCGATTGATGAAGGCTGCCGTTGGGTTGTGGGACTGTTTTGACAGGCTGAACGACTACAAGACATTGAATCTCGTGGCCTTTCAGAAGATTATGAAGGCCAGAGACAAGTGAGAGCTTTGCTGGATTTTGACCACAG